>NC_045447.1:51628385-51700022 GCF_002776525.5 Piliocolobus tephrosceles
GTCTGTGTATAGGCTTTTATACAATAAATTGAAATTGAATATGATTTCTTGGACTTTGAGAAACAACATCAAGACAGTAACTAAGAAATATGCCTAATGTTGTTGGGACATACTAAAGATGATCACCAGCAAGAAGAGAAGGAATAGAATGAGTACGTGATAAATACACACACACATGCCTGCATGATTGAAGCACAGAATTGTAAAACTAAACATTTGTTTGGAGGAGTGTCATTATTCATGTCTTAGTCTTTATCACATATTTTTATATCTTTTTTATCAGTATAAATCACAATTTTAATGATTTCCAATGTATAAAACCTATTTCATTAGGCAGTTATGAAGCATTTGGTTTGCTTTCTGCAATTCGGGACTGTGACTTTTAGTTTATTGTACTTCTTTCTTTCCACCTTCTTACTTTTCCAGATACTAGGGCTGAATTGTGCCACTTTGGTCAGTCAGAAAGTGTGCGATAATTGTGGAATAGTAGATATTCCTAAATTATATCATACAAACATTCATGCATGCATGTATTTATTAATTGCAATAGTAGGCTGAGCTAATGGCAAACACCAACAAAAAAAGTTAGGGAGCATAAAGAAGGAAGAAGATAGAGTTTTTCTCTCTCAGCCTCTCCTCTACCTGAGATAGCATTCTAGGCAGCAACTATATGTCCCAGTTACAAAAAAGTATATAGGTAAAGCTATAAGCTACTTCTGTGCTATTTTTGAAAACCCAATTTGATTGGTATGTTATAATATTTTCCTCATTTACCAAAGTATAGTATAAACTACTTATACTTTTAGAATGGTGACATGCAGTGATAATTAGCTCTAACACCTGCAGCTTGATACAGTTCCCAGAAATACTCAGGAAAAAAAGTTAGGGAAGGCCAGATTTAAAAAGCATTGCTACAATACTGCCAAACTTGGTAAGGGCTCTAAAATTGTGCCAATTCCAATGTGTCCATATCCATAATCTCTGGCTGAATAGGAGGATTGAGTGCTAAGGTCCAGTATGCAATACATGCATAATTGTATCTTTGAGATATAAGATATGAGCCAGTACTCTCCAGGATATATAATAGCAACTTCCTCATTGGGTATGACATACCCTGGGATTCTGAAGCAGAAAAACGAAGATCTCTTTGGTCACAGATCTATTAGCTTACCCATTTTAGTAAGTTGTATTGTTTTTTCTATCTTAGCTCTGCAATCTGTCCATAAGTCTAACCTTTGACAATGACTTTGCCTTAGTCATCAAGGGTAAGCTCTTCAGAAAATAGACAAGTACTCTAATGGAAGAAAAAAAGTCCGCAGTATTCCTAAGATACAGCCACAGGAATAAAGCTAGCAAGAAGTAACTCTCCCCTGTGATGTGCAATAAGAAGTTCAAATAATACACTTGAAGACAGGGAATGAAAGGAATCAGTATTCTTTCCCCTACCACACTGGGTCCTTACTGAACCTACTATTTCTTATAAATGAAAAGATGAAAGAAGATTATCATAACTTTACATTTATTTCTTTAAGCACAATCTCTTTTCTTCAGTTAAATTTAGCATTGATCCTTGGAGGACTGGTATTTCATTTATATTTTTTTTTTAATTTAAATAATTATAGATTTACGTACTGTTGCAAAAATAATATGGAATGGCCCCTTATCATCTTGCCCAGTTTTCTCCAATGGTAACATCTTATCTAATTATAATATCAATACTAGTAATGCATTCAAAGAGGGTGAATATTTTATGCTCTCCATGGGACTACTCATTTTTTCTTTATGTGCACAAAGATCTTATGAATAGAGGCTGTTTTGGTTCTGAGGGTTACTGAAAATAGTCTGCATACTCTCAGTAGAGTGTTGAACTATGTATTAGCTATAGATTCTAGAGATTTGTAGATATAAACATTATCTTAAGGTGGAATTTTGGTACTCATAGCCATTTGATTAACTAACAATGCCATTCAGATATCTTTGGAAGTCTCATCTCTACATTCCTAGCCATTGATTAGTGGGTCAAGGTTAGTTTTGAGAGCATTAGAAGCCTCCATGTATGAAAGTAGACCAGACAAATGTGTGTTGTCAGTTTGATAGATACTAAATCTGTTTACTGGGATTTTCCTTGTTCAGAAGCTTTAGTTGTATCGTGTCTGTCATTTTCATAAATTAGAGAAAATGTAGACTTTGTATCTAAACCTCTGACGGAAAACTTAACAGTGACAAAAAGTGAAATTATTCTTAAACTGATCAATTACTTGAGTGTGTATGTCAAGTTAAGACTAATTAGTTAGGACTAATTAGAAGTGTTAATAACAGAAAAGAAGATGAGCCAGTTAGAATATAGTTACAACATACAGCATATGGTATAATTCTTAAAAAAAAAAAAAATGTGCCTGATGATGCATTCATTTGAATTCTGAAACTTTTTAAATTAGTAGAAAATGTCATGTCAATTCCGACCCTCATGCAGTTTTTCATACTTCTTCCCCAGGAAGGTTTTCATGTTATTACTTTTGTGAACCCATTTATATGCCTTTTATCTTATTTTTCTTTAAAGTATCCTTAGTTTTATATTGTACTCTAGTTCTACCATCTGCCAGATGGAAAGCATTCTGAAAATGCAGTCCATATTTTATATATTATTGTATTCTGACCCAGCAAGCTGTATTTTTAGATGTGGGCTCTGTGCTTGATGAATGATATTGAATTTAATTTCTCATGTTTAGTATGTATTTGGCTGTAAATGAAAATAACATAAAAAATGTGTGTTCATATCCAAATTCTAAGATGGGGCAACCTATATGTGTAGCATGAAGAGAGTTTACTTCCTTTCTCCTAAGAGAAAGGGAAATTTTTTAATATGCAAAGATTTAAGTTTTTGGTGGAAACAAGAGGATAGTAAAGAAAAGGGAAAAAAGAAAGTAATTTCTAGTCTTCTGTTTTTCCGCTCCAGTGATGGAAGCAAACTTACCAAAGAATACAGTTAAGTAGCTCAGTACAGTTTATAATACATTGTCTGTGCCCTGGAAATTGTCCAGTGGCTCCCATCTATTTTCCAGATGGATTCAGACTTTATTAGGATTTGAGCAGGAGCTGCACATCACCCATCTGCTCCTATATCAGCTTGGTTACGAGTTTCTTGACATTAGCATTGCCACCCATACTCCCACCCTGAAGCTCCTCGTGGTCTCATACTAGCTTAGTTTAATGCCTGCTTGGATGGTACTTGTGAAAGTAAGACAGAGTATACATAAAACATTAATATAATGCCCACCACATAATAAATGTTCAATAAGTGCATAAATGCTACTCATTGTATAAAATAAGGTAATGGACCTATGCTTTTATGGGTGGTAAACTACTTGAGCTCTGGGTATCTGCAGAGATTCATCCACTCATCTTAGGAGCTAGTTAAAGATGACACACTAGCACTTGTGAAAAGAGGCATTAGCTGATACCACACTTTCAGCTATTAGTACAATATCATTACATTACCACTAGCTCATCGTTGCTGAGGAAGCTAATTGCAGGACATAATTTTATTGAGACAAACTTTATTGTACAGAAATAAAATATTGTGCTTAGTTTATGAAAGCAGAAATGAAGAGACTAGGTACCAAGGGGATAAAGTGGGTAACACCAATCCCTGACACATTCATTTGTCATCATTCTGTCATTAAATATCACTCACACTTGAAACAAATACAGGTGTTTTGCACTCCCATCACCCTCTTGCCCCCAAAATAAAATCCTTGGAAAATCAATTACACTATAGGACAGGAAATATGAGTTTGCAAAGTGTAAGGTACTGAGGAACCTTCTCTGTAAATCAGCACACTATAGTGCACAGAACTGAAATACAAACTGCCAATGTTTTTTCTCTGCAAGTAGCATTTGTTTTACTGTTATGTGAATTTATTGTCTGCAAACTCTGCCACAGCCTCAGAAACTGCACTCCTGTATTTATCCATAGAAGAACATGGTGATAATCTTAACCCTGTCTTCAAAGATATATTATATGCAGCTTTGTACAAAAGGAAGGAAATGTATTGCTTTTTCTATGCTAGTTAAGCTTGGATCTTCCTGGTCCATAAAATGTCAGTAGCTATGAATTGTACTGAAATCTGCTGCATGATTTTGAGATGATTCTTTTTGTACACTGGGGATTTGGCTTTGAAGACAACATTCTTTTTTCTGCTTGGGTGACCAGCCTGCATTTTTCATAACTCCACAAATAAAAACTATGCTACAACCATGAAGAATGGTATTATTGAGATAGAAACAGAGAGCAGACAATAATGATTTTGACCACACGAGTAAGCATGGGTAAAAA
Source organism: Piliocolobus tephrosceles (assembly GCF_002776525.5). NCBI lineage: Eukaryota > Metazoa > Chordata > Mammalia > Primates > Cercopithecidae > Piliocolobus > Piliocolobus tephrosceles. The sequence goes on from NC_045447.1 coordinate 51,632,722, forward strand.
CCTTTTTCTTTCTGCCAGTTATATAAAAATTTAAAATATAGCTCTCCAAGATCAAAATTTCTAATGCCTAATGACAACAGAGGAAATAAAATGCATGACATTTTATCTCATTAGCTTGTAGTATCATCTTTACTTTGGGAAAAGATGCAGAATGACCAGTGGATTACTGTGTGCGTATTTTTAATTACGAAATTATTTTTATGCAAATTATAGACAATTTTGAAGAAAGAGACATATATAAAATATAATTAAGAACTCTGTATAACTGAAACTAGACTTGTTTTCCCCACCTTAAACAGCCAGAAAACTTGTAAAAATATATGACACATTTGATTTCTGACATTAAACAATAAGCAACACAAGACTGTGATTTAGAAGAGAATGGAAATAAGATGAGAACTATAATGACCTTGGCTTTCTCTGGAGGCATTTTCCGGATTATAGTGCAGAAAAGGGGACCATTAGGAGATCAGTTGAGAAAACAGATATTGAAGCATAGGAAGGTAAGTCAGGTAGAATTTGCAGAGCAGATGGTAAGCAGGGAAAGAGCTCCAAAAATCTACATGGGGGTCCCTTGACTTTGTTGCCAGAGAGTAAGCTGTACTTACATATGAAGAATTCTATACAATATTATTTGTCTATTGGAGGTCTATTGGAGAGCTGTAAGGTACATAATCACTGAGTTTGCTCAGGATTAAAAGGTATTACATCTCCGTCCAGTCAGAATAGAGAGACCTTCATAAATACCTGGAACATCTTGTAGAAAGTACAGAAATGTTTCACCTTTGTGGAAGAGCTAAACAATCCCTAAAGTAAGGGCTATACCTACATCCGCCTTGCAAAGATAAAATTTATCCACAATTTATTTAATTTCCTACCATAACAAAGTTCAGTACTTAAAAAAATACACAAACTCAAAAACAACCATTAAAAAAAGTTACTAGAAATAAAAAAGCAGGAAAATGTGATGTAGCCTAGGAGAAAAGCATCAGCTAATAGAAAAAGATTCGGAAATGACAGAGATTATTAGATTAACAAATAAGGGCTGTAAAATGGCTACTATAAACATGCTCAGTATTTTTTTTTCAAAACATGAAAATAATGAACAGATAATGAAAGACAAAAACAACAAATATAATCTTTAGAGTTGAAAAATCCAATATATTAAATGAAAACATTTACTAGGTGGGATACAGTTCAGAAAAAACACTGTAGAAAAAAAAAAAAAAAAAAACAAAACACAGTGAACTTGAATAAATACCACTAGGAACTATCTAAATTGGAGAACAGAGAGAAAAAAATTGTTGAAAAGATAGTGTGGTATTGGTGTAACACCCATACAGAAATGGTCATTGATTATTGACAAAGGTGCCAAAATATGTCGTTGAGAAGGAAAGTTTTCGAACAAATGATGCTTAAACTAGATATGTGTATAAAAGAATGAACCTCAAACTTTAACTTGTACTACTAACAAAAATTAAAGTGGGTATAAGAGAAACATCTTTATGAGTGTGCGGTAGACAAAGATATTTTAGACAGTTTTCAAAGCACAAATCATAAAGGAAACATATTGACACATTGGACTTTATTAAAATTAAACATTTTTATTCTTAAAGAATACTTTATTAATGAAATGAAAATGCAAACCCCAAATTGGAAAAAAATTACAATACTTATCTCGAGAAAATATAAAGGACATTTACAACTCAACAATAAGAAGACAAATACTCCAATTTAAGAAAATGTGTAAAATATTTGAATATTCATTTCATAAAAAAAGTGATGATAGCTAACAAACACATGAAAAGATACTCAACATATTAGTCATCAGGGCAATGAGAGTTAAAAACAGGGAGATAAAACTGTGCAACAACTACAATGGTTGCAATTTAGAAGAATGAAAATACAAATTTTGGCATTTGTGGAACAAGTGGAATTCTCAAATGTTGCCACCACTTTGAAGACAGTTGGCAGTTTTTTTGTTTTTGTTTTTGTTTTTGTTTTTGTTTTTTAGTAAAATCAAACATACACACTTGTAAATAATTTTCCTATTCAGTATTTACCCAAGAAAACTCAAAGTGTGTATGTATTCACAAATAGTTGCGTAGTTTTTTTTTTTAGGATTCAACTATATCTTTCAGATGAAAAAACACAAAGTTCAAAAGCTAAATGTTAGAGAAAGCTACACGATGCAAACAGTAACTAAGAGAGACTAGAATAGCTACATTTATATCTTTATTTATAATTTTCAAAAACTGGAAACAAACCAAAGGTTCAGGAATAAATAAATGAATAAAAAAACAGTAGTATAACTATAATGAAATACTACTTAACATTAAAAAGGAAAAAACATGGGCATACCTCATTTTATTGTGCTTTACAAATATTACTTTTTTATATAAATTAAATTTCATTTAGGGAATATACTCATAGAGATGTGGAGCAAGATGGCCAAACAGAAGCCTCAACCAATAACTCCCCTTGCAGGAACACCAAATTTTAAGAACTATCTACACACAAAAAAGTACCATCATAGCAACCAAAAATCAGGCGAATAATTATAGTATCTGGTTTTAATGTCACATCACTGAAAGAGACATTGAAGAGCGTAGGAAAGACAGTCTTGAACTGCCTATGTCACCTCTCCCCCATCTCCTGGCAGTGGCCACATGGCTTGGAGAGAGAATCTGTGCACTTGGGAGAGGGAGAACACAGTGACTTACAGACTTGACATTGAACTCAGTGCTATCCTGTCATGTAGAAAGTAAAGCTATGCTGGGTTTGGCTGGCACTCATCCACATAAGGAGCATTTGGACCAGCCCTAACCAAGGGGGAATAACCCATCTTAATGGTCAGAGCTTGAGCTTTGGAAAGCCTCACCACCACAGGCTAAAGGGCTCTGGGGTCCTAGATAAACTTGAAAGGAAGTCTAGGACACAGGTCTGAAATTCCTAGGTAAGTTCTAGTGCTGGGTTGGTCTTCGAGCCAGGGGACTAGGATGGCATGTGATCTAGGGAGATACCAGCTGGGGTGGATGCCAGGTAGGGTGGATAAAGGAGTGCCAGGCAATGCAGCTGGCAGCAACAAAAGTAACTCCTTCCTTCTGCTTGAGTAGAGGAACGTGAACAGTAAAGATTGCTTTGTCTTGCATTGTATATCAGCTCAATCACAGTCGAGTAAGGGCACCCGGCAAGCCATAAGTCCCCCATTCTAGGCCCTAGCTCCCAGATGACATTTCTAGACTAATACCAATCCTACTCAGGCTATTTCAAAAAAAATTAGAGGTGGACAGAATGCTTCTAAAACTCATTCTACAAGGCCATTTTTACCCTGATAGCAAAAACAGAAAAAGACACATTACAAAAAAAAAAAGAAAAAAAGACAGAAAGAAAACTACAGGCTAAGATCTCTGATGAATATCAATGAAAAAATCCTCAATAAAATACTAAACAAACCAAATTCAACAATACTTTTAAAAAGATCATTTATCACGACCAAGCAGGATTTACTCAAGGTATGCAAGGATGTTTTAGCATATGCAAATCAATCAATATGGAATATCATATCAACAGAATGAAGGACAAAAAAAAAAGACTAATTAATGCTTAACACTCATTTGATAAAATTCAACATTTCTTCATGACGAAATCTGCCCAAAACTAGATATAGAAAGAATACACCCCAATATAAAAAAGCTGTACATGACAGATGCACAGTTAGTATCGTACTGAATGGGTAAAAACTAAAAGCTTCTCTTCTAAGATCAGAAATACAACAAAGATACCCATTTCACTACTGTTTTTCAACATAGTACTCGAATTCCTACTTTGAGCAATCATACAAGAGATAGAAATAAAGGACATTCAAATTGGAAAGGGAGAAGTCAAATTATCCTTGTTTGTAGATAATATGATCTTATATGTAGAAAAATCTAGACTCTAACACAAAATATTAGAACTAAAAACAAATTCAGGAAAGTTGCAAGATACAAAATCAACTTACAAAGCAGTAGCATTTCTATTTGCTAACAGTGAACAATGTGAAAAAGAAATTTAATAAGTAATCCCCACACATAAAATTAAAGACCCAAAAATTAATCAAAGAAGTGAAAGATTTTTACAATGAAAACTATAAAACACTGATGAAAGAAATTGAAGAGGATACAAAACATGGAATGATATTCCATGTTCATAGATTGGAAGATGAATGTTGTTAAAATGTCCATATTTCCCAAAGCAATCTATACATTCAGTGCAATTCCTATCAAAATACCAATGACATTCTTCAAAGAAACAGGAAAAAAAAAAAAAAATCCTGAAATTTATATGGAAGCACAAAAGACCCAGAATAGCCAAAGATATCCTAAGCAAAAAGAACAAAACTGGAGGAATTCCAATACCTAACTTTAAATTACACTATAGAGCTATACTTACCAAAACAGTATGGTACTGACATAGAAACAGACACACAGATGAATAGAACAGAATAGAGAACCCCCAGGAAAAAATTCACACTCCTAAAGTTAACTCATATCTTTTCCAGTATTTGGGTCCTAGTCATCTATCTTGCAGCTTGAATCACCTGGGAAGAAAACAATGCAGAGTATTTATCTCAGTTAGGAGAATGCAGCACTTAAAGCCATTGAAAACTCTGCAAACGTTTTCTGTGGAAAGACCATTGCTGCAGCTGAATCAAACAATTTGTTCTTTGGGCATTGTAAATAGTGTGGTTATATGGCTGTATATGGACAAGTCTCTGAAGCAGAAACATATTAATGTTTTTAGAGTGAGTTTAATGGACCATAATTCAAGAACAAATTTATCAAGATTCTGGAAAGCATTCTGTGTTTCAGTCTTTGTTGCCAATTTATGGAAACAAGTACATTTCTTATTCAAGAAATCAAACTGCCAAGACCTTTTTAAATATGATTGCTTCACCTCTATAAGCTGTCATTACACAGGTGCCAAGAACATACACTGGGGAAAAGACAGTCTTTTTAATAAATGGTGCTTGGAAAACTGGGTATCTATATGCAGAAGAATGAAATTAGAACCTTATCTCTCTCCATATACAAAAATCAAATAGAAATGGATTAAAACCTTATGTTTTAGATCTCAAGTCATGAAAGTATTACGTGAAAACATTGGGGAAACTCTCCAGGACATTGGTCTGGGCAAAAATTTCTTCAGTAATACCAACAAGCACAAGCAACAAAAGCAAAAATGGACAAATGGGATCACATCAAGTTAAAAAGCTTCTTCACAAAAAAGGAAACAATCAACAAAGTGAAGAGACAGCCCACAGAGTGGAATAAAATATTTGCAAACTACCCATCTGAAAAGGGATTAACAACCAGAATATACAAGGAGCAAAAACAACTTTGTAGGAAGAAAATCTAATAATCTAATTTAAAAATGGGCAAAATATTTGAATAGACATTTCTCAAAATAAGACATACAAATGGCAAGCAGGCATATAATAAGGTGCTTGACATTATCTATCATCAGATAAATACAAATCAAAACTACAATGAGATATCATCTCACCCCAGTTAAAATGGCTTATATACAAATGACAGGCAATAAGAAATGCTGATGAGGATGTGGAGAAAAGGGAACATTTGTATACTGGTGGTGGAAATGTAAATTAGTACAACCACTATGGAGAATAGTTTGTAGCTTCCTCAAAAACCTAAAAAGTATATATATATATATATATATATATATATATAGAGAGAGAGAGAGAGAGAGAGAGAGAGAGAGAGCACTACCATATGATCCAGCAATCCCAAAGGAAAGGAAATCTATATACCTAAGAGATATCTGCACTCATATGTTTGTTCCAGGACTGTTTACAGTAGCTAAGATTTGGAAGCAACTAAGTGTCCATCAACAGATGAATGGATAAAGAAAATGTGGTGCATAAGCACAGTGGAGCACTATTCAGTTACAAATAAGTAAGGAGATCCAGTCCTTTGCAACAACATGCATGGAACTGGAGATCATTATGTTAAGTGAAATAAGCCAGACACAGAAAGATAAACATTGTAAGTTCTCACTTATTTTTGGGAGCTAAAAAAATAAAATAATTAAACAATTTTAATATTAATTAAAATTAAAATAAAAAATTAAAACAATTAAATGGACATAAAGAGTAGAAGGATAGTTACCAGAGGCAGGGGAGGGTATTGGGGGATTAGGAGGAAGTTGGGATGGTTAATAGGTACAAAAAATAGTTTGAAAGAATGAATAAGACCTAGTATCTGATAGCACAACTGTGTAACTATAGTCAATAATAGTTTAATTGTAGATTTTAAAATAACTAAAATAATATAACTGGATTGTTTGTAACACAAAGGATAAATGCTTGAGAAGATGAATACTTCATTTACTATGATTATTATGCATTGCATGCCTGTATCAATGTATGTCATGTACTCCATACATATATGCACATAGTATGTACCCACAAAAATTAAAAATTAAAAAAGAATACATTTCCCAGTAATGGAATAACTAGGTTTGTGGTAACGCTTGCATGGAGCAAGTCTTGGCACAATTTTTTCAGCAGTGTGTGCTCATGCTTGTTTTGTGTCTCCATGTCAGGTGATCATTAGCATTTTTTAGCAACAAAGTATTTTTAAATAAAGGTATTTACATTTTTAGACATAATGCTGTGGCACAATTAATATACATACAATATTATAGTGTAAACATAGCTTTCATATGCACTGGGAAACAAAAAAATGCCTGTGACTCACTTTATTGCAGTATTTGCTTTATTGAGGTGGTCTGGAACAGAATACACAATCTCTCCATAGTACGCCTTTATTAATATGTGCAAAAACACTGATAAATCTCAGAAACATCATTAGTTAAAAGAAAGCATACCAAACACCCAATGACATTGAAATATCTCAGGAACATTTGGAATAAAATAATCCATATATATGAATATACTCTATTTACATAAAATTCTAGAAAATGTAAAACTAATCTGTGGTGACAGGAAGCAAATCAGTGGTTCTCTTGTGTCAGTTGGGGTATGCTGCTTTCAGGATTATTTCTCAGACACACTTGGAGAAAAAGTTCTATGGAGCTATTGCAAAGAGGTACGAGAAAACCTTGTGGAAAGCAGAAATGACCTGTATCTTGTGTTATGGTATGACTCTATATGTCGAATTCATTGAAAATATTACTTATTGTATGTTAATGATACCTAAAAATTGACTAAGATAATTAAACTACTCATAATTTTATAGTTAGTGGTAATCACCATTAACACATATATTCTTATTCCTATCTATGTGTGTGTGTGTGTGTATATATATATATATATATATATACATTTTTATGTTATATAGTTTAAAATTGTTTTTATGTAGGATATTTGTTTTGAGCATTGCCATATTTTCCACAACTTTCTTTAGAATAAACTCCTAATAATGGAAGTACTAAACAGTAGTAATGTTTGAACTGTTTCAAAGTTTTTGACACCTGTATCCAAATAAATTTTTAGACATTTCTTGCAATTTACATTCCCCTGTTGTTGGTTTTTTGTTTGTTTGTTTGTTTGTTTGTTTTTAACTTTGATTTTGAGTTCAGAAGCATAAGTGCAGGTTTGTTACATAGGTAAACTCGTGTCTTGGAGGTTTGTTGTACAGATTATTTCATCACCTAGGTATTATGCCTAGTAACCATTAGTTGTTTTTCCTGATCCTCTCCCTCTTCCCACCCTCCACCACAAAAACAGTGTGTGTTATTTCCCTTTGTGTATCTATGTGTTCTCATCATTTAGTTCCCACTTATAACAGAAAACATGTAGTTTTTGGTTTTCTGTTCTTCTGTTCACTAAGGATAATGGCCTCCAGTCCCATCCTCTTATATTTTTAACTAAGAATTGCCTAGAACTGGTCATATATATTATCACTTCTGTCTTGGTTCTCTGTCCAATAATAGCCCATCTAGTAAACTTAGGTCCCTGCCTTGAAGGGTCGTTGATATATATTACAAACTGTGACTGCTTCCTTAGGTCCTCTTTAGGACCTAAGTATTGTTGCACACATTATTTTCAATATAAATTCCTTTGTCTTATGTATTAGATCTGAGTGATGATCTGTTACAAATGATCTGAAGTATAAAAATGTTTAGAATTGAATCAGGCAAAGAGGATAATGAAATCACATGCTGAACAGTACTAGCTGGGAAAAAATAATACTTTTAAAAACTATTGTTTAAGCTGTTATTTTAACTCTGCTTTTGATGAACACACTTTGGCAAAACCTTAAACAAATAACACAGTTTACTTTCCTCTCTTTTCCGGTATTTGAGTCCTAGTCATCTATCTTGCAGCTTGAATCACCTGGGAAGAAAACAATGCAGAGTATTTACCTCAGTTAGGAGAATGCAGCACTTAGAGCTGTTGAAAATTCTGCAAACTTTCTCTGTGGAAAGACCATTGCTGCAGCTGAATCAAACAATTTGCTCTTTGGGCATTGTAAATAGTGTGGTTATATGGCTGTACATGGACAAGTCTCTGAAGCAGAAACATATTAAAGTTTTTAGAGTGAGTTTAATGGACCATAACAATAATCCAAGTACAAATTTCTCCAGATTCTGGGCAGCATTCTATGTTTCAGTTTTTGTTGCCAATTTATGGAAACAAGAACATTTCTTATTCAAGGAACCAAACTGCCAAGACCTTTTTAAAAGTGATTACTTCACTCCTATAAGCTGTCATTACTTATTAATTTTGGCTTTGTGTTTCAAAGACATTACTACCACTTACAAAAATAGTGTAGTTGCAAATAGCACCAGTGAAACTGAACATATGAGAAGAAAACCTAGTAGACAGCATGGCCACACTGGCACCTCCAAGAACAGGGTAAAGAAATACAAGAAAGCCTAAACAACAATGAAATCGGCCTAAGCTCACATATTCACACAAGAACAGAATTCCTGAGCTGCTTCTAAATCTATTTCTCTGACATACTTGGAGAAAATGTACTATTAGTTGAACACCAGTCACCTGCTAAATCATCGTGCTAAATTAATTACATTCAGTATCTTATTAATCCTTTCCAATAAGTCTGTAAAGAAGCGGCATAAGGAAATTGAGGCTCAGCATATATAGGTGGTTATCTGAAGCTCATCAGGAAGTGGTAGAAATAAAGTATTCCTTGATCTCTTTAAATCCCAAACTCCTTCTTTGTTTTGTGAAATCCTTCTAGTTTATAATTTTCAGGTTTCTTCTGACACATAGTAAAGTTAAATATGGCAGTCTTTAGAATCTCAGGATGGTAAAGAAATAAGGGATAAAAGTGTCTTACATACATCAGCAATGGTATGATTCAGGTTAACTTAAAATGCTGAACATCATTCAATAATTCATTCACTAGCCATTTATATAAAACCCCTATATTTTAATAATTTCCATTGGAAAAAAGTCCTTAGTATCTTACACTTAGGAGAGATATTATTACTCAGTAAGAAGTCCTTTCTAAGACCTTATTATAGTCCCTATTTTAAAAAAACACAAGTGGCTATCATTTATGAAGTGTTATTTTGCCCCGGGTACTGTGCTAAACACTCAACTTATCTTGCCTCATTTAAGTTCTAGTCCAAGTCTGACAGCTAGGTAGAATTATCTGCATTACAGTAACAAAAATTTTTTAAGTTAATTCAGTCATTCAACAAATATTTAAGAAACACATTTTATGTGCCAGATACAGAAAGTATAGAAGTAAATAAAACAAAAAGCAATAATATAAGGATATATTATTTTAGTAACTTGGTGTCTTCTTTAGACTGGTGAGATAAAAGTAACATTTAAGATGAAATCTGAAGGACAAAAAGGATGAACATTACAGATAGAACTAAAGTGGCTAGATCATAATGAGTAAGTAGGAGAATGTTATAGAAAGAAACTGAATATATAAGTAGGCCAAGATCAAACAGGTCAATGTCAGCCTGATGGAGGGATTTAAATATTCGATTTATGATGAAGAATCACTAGAGAGTTATAAGCAGGAGAGTAAGTCACAATTTATTTTCAAAAATAACACTCTGGATGCTGTTTGTTGAATGAATTGTATGGAGGAAAATTAGGAAGTTTTTGAAATGATTCAAGCATTATATGATGGTGGTTTGTATGTGGATAGTAATGGTAGAAAGAAAAAGAGGGAGAGGGAAACATACTTGCAGATGCTGATGATTGAATGTGTAGTGAATTAGAGAAAAAAATTAAAAAATAGCTTAGATTTTTGGCATGATCACTGAGTATGTGGTGATGCCCCCTCTAATTGACATGAGGCAGAATAAAGGAGGATCAGGTTGGGGTTGGGGGAGCAAGAGTTCTGCTTTAGACTTGTCAATTTGGAAATCACTAATTTGCCCAAGGTTACTCAAATGGTTGCTCTAGAATTTAAGACCAGTTTTATCTCATAATAAAATCCTGAGCTCTTGAGCTCCTGCATTGCCTGTAATATCCAGTTCCTAGTTGAAGGTTCTCAGCTCTTAAAACGTCATTAACTCAATGGTCATCCTATTTTGTTTGCAAAAAGCTTCAACTTCAGTGGTATCTTCACATCACTAGAGAAATCTTCATAAATGAGTATATTTATACCATATTTTTTTTCACTTATAAAGAACATTATCCAAAAAGCAATTGAAAGTGTGTAAAGGGGAAAGACATAAATAGAATTTTAGTCTTGCCCAGTCTTAGTTAATATGAAATACAGGTGTCCTATTAAAATTACATTTTTTATTCTAATCAAAATTTTATGTAAAGTTGTAATTATGAAAATAAAAAAATGTAAAGATGAAAACAGGGATGAATTTGTCCTGACAGTGTGAAAATACAGGGAGTAATTTCATTGGTGAGAACATATGAAAGTAGTCCCTGGGCTATTAATGACTTCAGGAATAATAAATTAGAAACATTCTTGACCGGGCGCAGTGGCTCATGCCTGTAATCTCAGCACTTTGGGAGGCCGAGGAGGGCGGATCACGAGGTCAGGAGATGGAGACCTCCTGGCTAACACAGTGAAACCCTGTCTCTATTAAAAATACAAAAAATAACCTGGGTGTGGTGGCGAGCGCCGGTAGTCCCAGCACTTTGGGAGGCCGAGGTGGGTGGATCACCAGGTCAGGAGATTGAGACCACGGTGAAACCCCGTCTCTACTAAAAATACAAAAAATTAGCCAGGCGTGGTGGCGGGCACCTGTAGTCCCAGCTACTCAGGAAGCTGAGGCAGGAGAATGGCATGAACCCGGGAGGCGGAGCTTGCAGTGAGCCAAAATCGCACCACTGCACTGCAGCCTGGGTGACAGAGTGAGACTCCATCTCAAAAAAAAAAAAAAAAAAAGAAAAAGAAACAGTGTATGTATATATATGTGTATATATGTATATGTGTGTGTGTATATGTGTATGTATATTCTTTAGGTTAAACTAGCCGGAAAGAGGAGAAAAGTAGAAAGACGGATAGAGTCTTTTCATGCTATAATCATGAAATTAGTCTTCTTTTTGTCTTTAAGAAAGGTGTGAAAAGATGGTTTTAGTATGTTATTAGCTAAATCCTATAGCTCCATCTTTCATAATTAATAGGACTTATTTTTTACTTCATATTCATGCCAGGGCTAATTTACTACTAAAATAGAAAATAGGAGGCTCATAAATACTATGTTGCCATAACATAAAGAAAGGAAAATACCTCTTAAATGGAAAATTGTCACAATTTTAGAAAAAAAATAAATAAATGTATGCCAGTACTGGCCTAGTTTCTGTTTATAGTTGTGATGAAAGACTCTTTTGGATCTGCTTTTGAAAGGGGAAACTTTAAAATATAAGTTCAAAACCCATACAGTCAACAAAACTCCAAACATCTCACTACATTGGAAAAAATCTTTCATGTAAGTAGAGATTGATTCTTAATTTCATTCTTTGTTTCTGGCCTAGATAACTGACTGTTGGACTGTCCAGTCCAAATGATTGTACAGCGTCCACATAGCTAAAAGCAGTGCATTTGTTTCCAGTTCTGTCTGTTTTCATTAAACGGCAATAATCAGGGCAGGGAAGTACATTTCCATATGTGCAAAGGATGTTTATGACCAACGGAACTTCATTTCTGTGTGCCCTCATACACATGGCTCTAACTTGCAGAGATGCCTTGCAATTTTAGTAATGCATTATGGCAGTTCTGGTTGCTGATTACTTAAGGGCCTTTGTAGAAGGATGACCTCAACCATCTTTTCTCACCTTGAGACACATCACTTCAGTCTGTTTGATAACAGCTGATGTGGGTCAGATGTAGCTCAAAGCCAAAGGGCCTGACATTAAATGGGAATCTTTTCAGAAAATATTTCACATGTATGTGTATGCATGCACATACAAGTATAAAATCTTTCCTTTGCTTATTGTTGACTTATTAGAAGCAGTACATTTTGGTAACTAAAAGACTATAATTTTATTCACATTGTGTTTTGACCAGCTGAACAAAAATATTTATAAGCATTTTAAAAATAAACTTTCCATTAAGGTATAACATATACCTGAAAAGGTACACAAATCATTAATACACAGCTTGATGAAATTTCACAAATTGAACATACCATGTATTAATAATCGCATCCAGATCAATGGAACATTACTAGCCTCAATCACTCTGCCTACCAATCAATAATCTTTCCTCCCTAAATATAATTTCTATTTTGACTCCTGACAACTTAGAATAGTTTAGTTTCTCCAGTTTTTTTACATTTACATGAACTCATACAGTATATATTATTTTCTGCCTGCTTTTTTCCCCTCCTATTTACAAGATCTATCAATGCTGTTTAATGACATAATAGATTTTTATTTTCATCTTGATCCATTGATTAAAGTGCTGTACAGAATGGTTTTAAAAAATTTATATGCCCCCAAACTGTCCCAAGAATGATAGCCTTTTAATTACCTCACTAACACTGGGAAATTGTCAATGCTATAAAAATACCAATCCAGTGGACAAAATGCAATGGCATATATTAGTTTATTTCTATTTTTTATTTATTTGCTTTTCATATGTATTTGATAAATCATCTGTTAATGTACTTTACCTTTGTTTTGCTATTGTTATATAGGATTTTGTTAATTTTAATAATTTTGTATATTATGGGTTCAATGATTTAACATTTATTCTGAAAATATTTATCGTGTGTCTACTTTGTGTCAGGGAATGTGCAGGCCACTGGGGATAAAATAATCATTAAGACAGCATTACTGCTTATATTGCAATTCGTGTAGCTTATATTGCAACCCGTTTTCTGCTATACTGAGCGTTCTTCGAGTTTAAATCTGAGATGTATTTATTGGACTTGCATAGGCATTTATATCTTGTTTTCTCATAAATGTGAAATGCAGCATTTACATTACCTTGAATATACTAAGTGAATATTTAGAGTGTACATATCATTGAATTATCCGTGGGTCCTCTAAGAAGTGGACAAATCAATGACCAAGGTGTTCTAGGGATGAACATCCCTGATTCCTTCTCAACATACACATTCTAGCATGGCAGAAGTGACATTAAATTTTCCTTTGGTCTCCCATGAGCAGGCACATTAATTCCCCCATATAGAGTACAGAAAAAATTAAAATGTCCTCCCTTAATTTTATATTTTCCGTACAAAGAAGATGAAATGTGTAGTTTTGATGGCTATAACCTAGAGTTATATTTATTCAAAATTAAATGAACTGTGTGAGAAACCTATAAGGTTGGAGGCTAATAGAAGCCTCTGCATCCTCTAGCACAGTAAACAAATTAACCCATTTCTTTTGTGTATACTATTCTTGCAGCTGAATGTAGGGTTGACATCTGAGGAGTTAAAACCCTGACTTTAACATTAAAACCTGTACCTAGTAAATTAACTAGGCTAAGGTTATAATCTGAGAAGCATGTCATTCCCATTGGCCAAGACCTTAATACATCCTGCATATTTCTATCATATCCTAATTTCCACTAGCCTAATAGACTTGAGGTGCAAATTAATTAACATTTAAAGTTACAACCTAAATTTCACCGATATATTTCTCTGCCTGCCTTCCAAATGAAATCTAGCTGCCTCTTTAAAGCCTATACAGTTACTTTTAGAAAGTATCTCTCACACTATCATCTGATTTCATGGATATTCATGTGATTTTCAATTTACATATGACATCCTCTGAGGTAAATATTGAGAAGAGGGATGCTATATTAATGTGAAAAAACCTTACCTACACTTTTTTTTTGTTTATGTTATTTCTTTATTAGAAAATTCTTTTGAAATAGACTTTATCAATTTAAGAAATTCATAATGATTTAGCTTTGATATTTTTCATTATTTTCACTAATGAAAAGCCTATTGACTTTTATATGCATAGCACACTAGTTTTATTTAGCTAAGAAACACATAGGTCTGGCTTTAATATCTATATTCTGTAATAAAAAATGATTTCATTATTGATGCTCTTGTACTTGTGTCCATTCAAAAGGCAAATGTCTTCTGATACTTTTTAAAGAGTATAGTAACTACCAAAGACATAGAGACTTTTAAGATATCATGCAGTTTCTTTCACCAAATTTGAAATAATGATCAAGAGAGGCATTTCATTTATTATAAATTACCTAGTCCAGGCATCAGTAAACCATACTGGCTAAGTCAAATTATAGCCCTTTGCCTCTTTTAGAATGGCCCATGAGCTGAGAATAATTTTAAAATGTTTAAATAGTTAAAGTAATATTTTTGATATGAAAAATGATATGGAATTCAAAGTTGGGTATCCATGCATTTTGAATGTCAGTTCAAATTGTCGATATCCACAAGTATTTAAAATGTCCAATGGACCACTGCTGCACTCATTCATAAACTTGTCTGTGGCTGATCTCTGATATTAACAAATAATTTAACTCTTTGAAATAGTCTTTTACATCCTATTCTGACTGACAAACAGAATCAGTCTTTGTCAGTATTATGAAGTTAGTTCTTATACTACTTTCTGCCTTACCCCCTTGTGTGAATATATTCCCACTAACTTCCCACCAGTAGTTCTTTCTGTAACCTCGCTATCCCACCAAAGTATGGCAGAGGTGACATTATATTTCTACATTCTAGTATGGCGGAGGTGACATTATATTTATATTAAAATACAATCTTCTGACATATCTACATATCAATATGTCTATAGGTAGGTAAATATGTGTGTGTGTGCGTGCAGTAGGTAAATATATATATTATATATATCATATAGATATATATAGGCAAATATATAATATTTATTTTATATATAGACAAATATATATACACACACTATATATAAATATCTAATAGTATATATAGTATATGTACCTATCTGTAGCTCTATACATACACACACATACATATATACACATATTCTATTTGTATAGATAAATTTAGATAATGCATATGTATAGTCATTTGTGATATGTACTCATGTATACAATATATATTTATATTATATATGATATATTATACATTATATATGATACATATTTATCACAAGAATGCTTCCCCACAAAAGTATCTGTATTAGTCCATTTTCATACTGCTATAAAGCATTGCCCAACACTGTTTAATTAATTTATAAAGAAAAGAGGTTTAATTGACTCACAGTTCACCATGGCTGCAGAGTCTCAGGAAACTTACCATCATGGCAGAAAGTGAAGGGGAAGCAGGGTACCTTATTCACAAGATGGAAGGAAGGAGAATGAACACAGGAGGAACTACCAAACACTTATAAAATCATCATATCTCATGAGAACTCACTATCATGAGAACAGCATAGGGGAAAACACCCCATGATTCCATTATCTCCACCTGGTTTCTCCATTGATATGTGGGGATTATGGGAATTACAATTCAAAATGAGATTTGCATGGGGATACAAAACCTAACCATATCATTTCACCCCCTGGCTCCTCCCAAAATCTTATGTCCCTTTCACATTTCAAAACAAATCATGTCTTCTCAACAGCCTCCTAAAGTCTTAATTTCATTCCAGCATCAACCCAAAAGTCCAAGTCCAAAGTCTCACCTGAGACAAGGCAAGTCCATTCTGTCTATGAGCCTGTAATGTCAAAATCAAGCCAGGTATTTCCTAGATACAATGGTGAGAAAGTCATTGCATAAATACACCCATTCAAAATGGTAGAAGCTGGCTAAAACAAAGGGGCTACAAGCCCCACGCAAGACTGACATCCAGAGGGATGGTCAAATCTTAAAGCTCTGAAATGATCACCTTTGACTCATGTCTCACATCCAGGTCATGCTGATGCATGAGGTGGGCTCCCACAGCCTTGGGCAGCTTTACCACTGTGGCTTTCCAGGACATAGCCCCACTCCCAGCTGATTTCATGGGTTGGTGTCGATTGTCTGCGGCTTTTCCAGGTGCACAATGCAAGCTGTAGGTAGATCTGCCCTTCTAGGGTCTAGGGGATGGTGTCCCTCTTCTCACAGCTGCACTAAGCAATGTCCCAGCAGGGACTCTATATGGGGCTCTGACCCTGCATTTCCCTTCTGCACTGCCCTAGCAGAGGTTCTCCATGAGGGTTCCACCCCTGCAATGAGCTTCTGCCTGGACATCCAGGTGTTTCCATACATCCTCTGAAATCTAGGTGGAGGTTCCCAAAATTAATTCTTGACTTCTGTGCACCCACAGGCCCAACACCACATGTAAGACACCCAAACTTGGGGCTTGAACTCTCTGAATTGATGGCCTGAGCTGTAGTTGGTCCCTTTTAGCCAAAGCAGCAAGGCCCTGGGCCTAGCCCACAAAAACATTTTTTCCTCCTAGGCATCTGGGCCTATGATTGGAGGGGCTGCCATGAAAGACTTCTGACATGCTCTGGTCACATTTTCCCCACTGTCTTGATGATTAACATTTGGCTCCTCATTACTTATGTACACCTCTGTAACCAGCTTGAGTTTCTCCTCAGAAAGTGGGTTTTTATTTTCTATCCCATTGTCAGGCTGCAAATTTTCACAACTTCCTGCCTTCTTCTGAGCCCTCCATACTGTTCTGACCTCTGCCTGTTAGCCAGTTCCAATGTTGCTTCCACATTTGAGGGTATTTTTATAGCACCATCTCACTGTCTGTGGTACCAGTTTACTGTATGAGTTCATGTTCATAGAGCAATAAAGAAGTTTACAAGACTGGGTAATTTATAAAGGAAAGAGGTTTCATTGACTCACAGTTTAGCATGGTTGGGGAGGCCTCAGGAAACTTACAATCACTGTAGAAGGCATAAGGGGAAGTGAGGCACCTTCTTAACAAGACTGCACAAAGGACAAGTGTCTAGGGAGTAGGGGGAGGGCTCCTTCTAAAACCATCAGATCTTGTGAGAACTCTCTATCATGAGAACAGCATAAGGAAAACTGCCTCCAGATTCAATTATTTCCACTTGGTCTCCCTCTTGACATGTAGGGATTATGAGGATTGCAATTCAAGATGAAATTTGGATGGGAGCACAAAGCCTAACCATATCAGTGTCCATGTTCTATTCCCAAGAACCTAGGAGTATATTATATGGCAAAGGAGACTTTGAAGATGTGAGTAAAGTGAAGGACCTTGAGATGGAGTAAGTATACTTATTATCTGAATGTGTCCAGTGAAGCCATGAGTCTTTAAAAGCAGAGAAGCTGCATCTAAAGTGCCAGTCCTTATCAAACTGTGTCAAATAATCGAAAAGGGGGAATATTTTCAAAATAATTTTACACAGCATTACCCTCATACAAAGCTAGACAAGAACACTAAAAGAAAAGGAAATTGCAGTTCAATATCTCTGAAGAACATAGATGCAAAAGTCCCTAACAAAGTACTTGCAAACCACATTTAACAACACATTAAAAGGATATTTACCATGATCAAGTAGGTTTTGTCTCTGGGATGCAAGGATAATTCAACACACACAAATGAATAAATATGATGCATGATGTTAAAGAATGAAGGTTAAAATCATATGATTATATCAATAGATGCAGGAAAAGCATTTGATAAAATTCAATATCCCTTCATAATAAAAACTCTCAACAGAAAGATAAGAAATAACAAATGTTAGTGAGGAAGTATAGAAAAAGGAACCCTTGCAAACTCGTGATGGAAATGTAAATTGGTACAGCTATTATGGAATACACTATGCAGGTTCTTCAAAACATTAAAAATGGAACTGTATGATTCAGCAATTCCACTTCTAGATATATATCAAAAGGAAATAAAATAAATATCCTGAATAAATATTCTGCATTCCTATTGCAGCACTGTTGACGATCGCCAGATACAGAATCAGCCTTCATGTTTATCAACAGATGAATGGATAAAGAAAGTGTGGGCCACTGGCTCATGCCTATATTTCCAGCATTTTGGGATGCTGAGGTGGGAGGATCGCTTGAGCTCAGGGGTTGGAGACCAGCCCACACAATATATCAAGAACTCTTTACCAAAAAACAAAAAAATTAGCTGGATGTGGTGACACAAGCCTGTAGTCTCAGCTACTCTGAAGGCACAGGCAAAAGGATGGCTCAAACCTGGGAGGTGGAAGCTACAGTGAGCTCTGATTGTCCCACTGCCGTGTATCACAGGCAATAGAGACCCTGCCTTAAAAGTAAAACAGAAGCCCGGGCACGGTGGCTTCACACCTGTAATCCCAGCACTTTGGGAGGCCCAGGCAGGCAGATCACGAGGTCAGGAGATCAAGATCATCCTGGCTAATACGGTGAAACCCCGTCTCTACTAAAAATACAAAAAGTTAGCCAGGCATGGTAGCGGGCGCCTGTCGTCCCAGCTACTGGACAGGGTGAGGCAGGAGAATGGCGTGAACCCGGGAGGCGGAGCTTGCAGTGAGCTGAGATCCGGCCACTGCACTCCAGCCTGGGCGGCAGAGAGAGACTCTGCCTTAAATAAATAAATAAATAAATAAATAAATAAATAAATAAATAAAAGTAAAAAAAATAAAACGTGACATTCATATGGAGACACAGACACACACACACACAGATATGCAATGAAATATTATTTATGAAGAAAGAAATCCGTACATGGTATGTAACAACATGAATGACTCGGGAAGACATTATGCTAAATGAAGTAATCCAGGAACAGAAAGAACAAACTACATGATTCTACTTATATATGAAATCTAAAAAAAGATGAGTTTGCAGAAGCAGGGAGTAGAATGATATTTGCCATGAGATGAAGATGGGATGCGAAATTTAGAGAGATATTTCTCAAAAGGTAAAAAAGTTTCAGTTATGCAGGATGAGTAAGTTCTGCAGATCTGATGTGCCTGTAGTTAGTGATACTAACTACAGCATGGTGCCTGTAGTTAGTGATACTACATTGTATGCTTGAAATATGCTGAGAGAGTAGATATTCAGTGCCCTCACATCACATACACACATACATGCGCACACACACACACACACACACACACACGATAACATTGTGAGATGATGGATGTTAATTAGCTTGATTGTGGTAATGATTTCACAGGGTATACATATATCAAAACATCACATTGTACATCCTAAATGTATACAGTTTTTTCATTGTATACAATTTGTCAATTATACCTCAATAAAGCTGGAAAAAGTATTTTCCCCTTTAAAGATATTTCGACCTTCATCTGGTAATGTATTTGAAGACAAAAAGAATAGAACCTTTCTTCAAAAACACCTTTGATCACATCTGATGGTGTGTGAGTTTACTACTGTTACGTCGGGAAGCTCTACAGTAGGCATAATAGCATCTGCCTAAAATAATTTCGTTGGCATATTTTACCCCAAATATTTATTGTGTCTGGCTTTTGATGGGTAATTAAGGATATGGCATGTTTTCCTTAACATTATTTTATAGTATTAGAATACAATTAAGATTGCAAAGGAAAAAATAAAATGTTAGAGATCTGCCATATAAAAAGGTTAAAAGTTACTCAAGATTTGGATAAAGTGATTACTTGACTAACCAAATTTAGAGTTCACACAATGAGTGTTACACCTTCTGCCCATTTTCTGCCATTCTGTATGTGACTTAGTTTTTTTGTTCTGTTATCCCAAACTATCTGAGACTGGTTTATTTATAAATGATAGAAATTCATTTCTCACAGTTCTGGAGGATGGGAAGTCTAAGATTAAGGAATTGGCAGTTGCAGTGTCTGTTGAAATCCTGGTATCTGTTTTCAAGATGAAGCCTTGAATGCTGTGTTCACAGGTAGTGGAAGGAACAGAGGGGCAGAAGGGCAAACCTAGTTTTTTCCAGCGTTTTCATAAGGTAATTAATTCCCTTCAGGGCCCTGCCCTCATGACTTCATCACCTCCCAAACACCCCACCTCCTAATATTAGTACATTGGGGATTACATTTCAACATAGGAATTTTCATAGACACTTTCAGACCAGAGAAATATGTGCCTGTGATAATTGGAGGAAGTGAAATAAATTGTTTTTCAGTTTTCAAAACACAGAAAAACTTGCTCTTGCATTGATATTAGTAACCTGATAAAAACAATATTCCTGCCTTCATTTACTCTTGTCTATTCATATTTTAAAAGTGTAGGTAAAAATAGTTAAGAATAAATACAATTTGATTTTAAACACTTTAGAAATAGTCTTTTAGTTCAAAAGTAAAACAGTTTTTTGTTTTTGTTTTTGTTTTTTTTTTTTTTAATTCAAACTATTGGAGAATCGTGTCATATAAATAGAAGTTTTTGTCTCTGCCTGTCTCTACTTTCCACTGGAGTAACCACTATTAACACTTTGGTATGTGTCCTTCCAGATCTATTTAAAGGGTTTTATAAAAATAATATGTTGTTCTGCATTTTGCTATTTACATTTAACAATACATGATAATATATCTTCCCATGTCAGACAGAAGGATATAAAGCAATCTTCTCAAAGGTGCCACATATTTTATGTGGACATATCATGCTTTATTTAGTTATTTTCATACTGAAGGACTTGTACAATTTTCCTAGGGTTTTGTGTTCACTAATTTAAGGTATGACATAAGAAACACTCATATGTGCAAAAATTTTAAGATAAATATGTATGAAAAATAATTGGTTGAAAGAATGTGCATCTGACATTTTGACAGACAAAATTGCTCTTCAAAGACTTTTCTAAGTTACATTCCTATAATCAATGTATCAGATTGTTCATTATCATATCTCAAAATGAGATAAGACATTATCTTATCTCTGCATTGTGTATATCTATATTTTATTATTTAATCTTACGTGAAGATAGCGTTTCATTGTTTTTGTTATATTTTTTTCTGATTTAAAAGAGGATTCACCAAATTTTCTAATGTTTATTGATCATTTGTATTTCTGCTTTCATGAATTGCTTGCCTATATACTTTTTTCAACTAGAAGTCTTGGGGAAGTTTGCTTTTTATTATTGATCCATATGAGCCATTGATATATGATTTGACTTATTTTTGAGCTGAAAATGTTCTCCAACTATCACATATGTTAGAACATTGTTTGAAATGTGTTTTCACCCACCATATTATTATCAACTGTTTCAGTATTTTATAATTATATATTTTGCATCCTTGCTAGAAAGGACATACCTAACCAAAGATTCTAAAATAAGCATTATTTTACTTTCCTCAGTTATTTTTATAGTTTTGTAAAAAATATATATACATATATATATATATATATATGTATATATATTTAGCTCATTAATCCATATTGGATTTTCAAATATTGTCTTTAGATGGCTGATATACATGTTCTAGATTTCACAAAAGTAAAAATAATGTTTTAGGTATATGGACATATGTGACTGTATTGAATTTTGAAATAGCCTTGAAGCTATGTAACTATTTCAAGAACATTTTTCTGCCCCAAATGTTTTACCAAAATCCACCCAAAAACCAAAATGAAGAGCAAAATATGTATCTCCCGCTTTTAAAAAATGGGAATGTACAAATGAACTCAATTAAATAACACAAATTATATAATGAATATGCTGTCCGAGCGTGTTGGCTCACGCCTATAATCCCAGCACTTTGGGAGGCCAAGGAGGGCAGATCATGAGGTCAGGAGTTCAAGACCATCCTGGCTAACACAGTGAAACCCGTCTCTACTAAAAATACAAAAAAAAAAAAAAAAAAAAAAAAATTAGCCAGGCATGGTGGCAGGTGCTTGTAGTCCCAGCTACTGGGGAGGCTGAGGCAGGAGAATAGCATGAACCCGGGAGGTGGAGCTTGTGGTGAGCCGAGATCCTGTGCTCCAGCCTGAGCGATGGAGCAAGACTCCATCTCAAAAAAAATAAAAATAAAAAATAAAAAGCTAAGTGACCATCTACGTTTTCATAGCTTGTAGAAAGCAAGGAATGATATAAATGAAATCTGAACTACATCCATGGTTTGAAAGAAAAGTTACTTGTGTACCATGCTTATCTCTAGCTAAAATGATAGTTTGTTTTAGCTTAAGGAATGTTGAACAAACGATGTTTCATTTTGAAAAAGACCTACCCTACAATAATACTAGATATTTTAATCTAAGAAGCACTCACCAAGATATTGAAAATTTGCATAGACCAAAAATAGCTATTAAACTTCAAAAAACCTAGTTCTCAATTTTTCTGTTTTAAAAAGCAGAACTTTCTGCTATTTATGCACATAATAACCTGTATAAATGCATGCAAAGAAGGCCTTACAGGGGCGTTATGTAATGAAACATTTTAGAAAACAGTTTTAGAAACAGTATTATTAAGAACTGGAAGAGACTGTAGAGATTGTCTAGAATGTATTCAATCTTAAGTTCAAACTCTTCGTTCTTTTTTTTTTTTTTTTGAAAAACAATATCCATTCGAGAAAATAAATTTATTTTTAATAAAAGATTCATTATTATGAAGAGCCTTACCATGTCAGTGTGTTCTAAAATAAAGTATCTTAAAAATAATTTTAGGGAAAATGTTAGAATATCCCCAATCACACCATAGAATGAGAATATAAGAAAGATAGTACTAAGCTTTTTTTTATCTTTCTACAGAATGTAATTAAAAAGTTTAATTTGTGAAAACAATATTTCTTCAGCAATTGGCATATGGAAATCCCCACTGCAATATTTCTAATTTGATGATTGTCCAGATTAGATCATAGATTGGAAACATATATGCAAACCATTATTTTTTTCTTTTTTACATTATGATTTCTTACCATGCATGCTGTAATGCAACTGGGATGTTTTATTTTCATATCTTATAAGATTTCTAGGCAACACCAGTTGTTTGGTGTTTCTGAAACCCCTCTTTCTTTGGGGAATGGTTCTTCTCCTACTCTGTGGTTCTGATTGGCCCACCACATTGTTCCATCCCTTTACCCACCCATAGTGATTGCTATAAGGAGTTGACCCATGCCCAACTAGGATTAGTAAGGGTATTTCAGTCAGATTTGAGACATGAAAGATGGGAAATTTTTGGTCTCTTTTTCTTTAGAATCGGTTAGCCATAAGGTGAAAGGCAGGATCATGTGAAGAAACTTTGTCTATAGAATGAGAGAATAAGAGCAACTGACAAGCTGAACATGAAGATGTAGCAACAGAGTGAAAGTTCTATGGCATACTTTGGAGTGAAGCAGTTTGACTTAAATTTCTTCATTAGTAAGCAAATGATGTCTACTTTTTTGCTCAAGTTAGTTTGAGTTCTATTTTTAGCATTCTACCTTCTGTGAGTAGGAAAATATATGAATAGGAATAAATATAAACTCCTGTATATTCCAATATGATAAAACCAATTTATGAATGAGAATGCCACTGTCAAAGCCTCCATATTGTACAATTCCAATTTTTCTTTATGATGACTTCTTTTGGTCAGCGACTTTTAGGACTGAATGAAGGTGTCAGTATCGATCAATCCTTCAACATTACTAAGGTTTAATGATTTACTTGCTTTTTAAATCAAGGTTTAGTGTTTTTCATTCTGGTCCACAATGGATCATTGTGTACTTAGTCCACTTTTAGAACCATTGCTTTATAAGACAGTTCCTTGCAATCTCAGAATACCAAGATAGGTATTTCACACATTTCCTTCAGCTATTTTAAAGACTTTACTGAATGTTTCAATTGATTTCCTATAAATGTATTCTAATTATTCATTGGAACAAATAAGGAGCTCCTAATAAATGAAATGTAAATATGTTTATATGAAATATGCCAATTAATATTTTGTTTTTTGTAAGAACACTTGTCAGAAGAAATTAGTTCATTGTACAATTTGATGAAAATATTTGAACATTTGTATAATCCTCCTATTCCGCTTACTCGTTTTATGACTCAATTTTACATAATTGCATGCACAGTACTTGTCATAGTGATTTTCACTGTAAGGATGATATTGGAAATGTTGACAATAGCAAGTTGTGGAAGCATCAGTAAGGAATAAATGTTTTAGTATCCTTTCATTCTAGTCTTGCTAAACAATATGTCTTGTTTAAGAGTAACAAATTTGACCTCATTTTCCATATCTAGGAAAGTTAAGATCAATTGATTGTATCAAGACAAACAAATTCCTTCAAACAAAATGAGAATTTCCCTCACTCTGTATGATCCTTAAATGACCTACTTGACATAGTTAAAAAGTGTAAAATAGCTTGTATTGATAGGTCACAGGAATGGTGGTATTATATCTATATTACTTTCCTCACCCTTTATTCTCCAGTAAAGTCATTTAAAGAGCTCACTCACCAGCAGGTAAAAACATCTCTTATTTATTTACTTTTTTTCCACAGTGACTTTTCTCACATTAAAAGTATTATAGTAGCTGTTTTGGATGTGCCCATTATAAGTCTTTAAATCCTGAAATCAAGGGGCCTCAGATGGCAACTAACTTTAAAAGGTTGTCCCTGTTTCAGGTTGTCAGGGTAGCAGACATATCAAAACATCTTCTCAGACCCACTATTTTAACTGAGAGAAATAGTCACAAAGGGATCCTGGGTTTTTATTCTACAAGTGGTTATTAAAATGTAAGCATCCTTGAAACACAATGTGAAAAATGTTTGTTATTTCATGAGATTCTGATGTCATTATAGTGTAATTGTTACCTGAGATGGAAGACACAAAAAGAAAGGATCGACTCTGATAGCATAAGCTACCTGGGAAATGGTAGAGATTTTCCCTAA
Organism: Piliocolobus tephrosceles; assembly: GCF_002776525.5. Taxonomy (NCBI): domain Eukaryota; kingdom Metazoa; phylum Chordata; class Mammalia; order Primates; family Cercopithecidae; genus Piliocolobus; species Piliocolobus tephrosceles. The sequence continues at coordinate 51,657,879 of NC_045447.1, forward strand.
AGAGCCAGGTAGTGAATATTTCAGATTTGAGAACCACAGGACTTTGTAGCAACTATGGAGCTCTGTTATTGTATCCCAACTAGCCTATAGACAGTACTAAATGAATGGATGTGGCTGTGTTTCAATAAACTTTATTTATAAAAACAGGTACTAGGTTGCATTTGTCACAAGCTGCAGTTTGCACACCCCTGAGCAATCCAGATGGAGACATTCCTGACTCCATTCTGTGTAATGAGACAACAGCTTGTGAGGAAGAAGCTTACTCAGGCTGAAAAGCTTGAGATTGTTGTTTGCCTTAAAAGCCTTCCCTTGTTACTTGGTATTACAAGAGGAAAACTCAGAGGCCTGACTTCTAGGAACTTATATGTAGTGAGAGATATACAATATTTATATAGATAATTACATTAAAATGAAGAAAATAAAGTCTGTAGTGAGAGAGAAACAAGAAATGAATAAGAGGAAAAGACTAAGCAGTGAATTAACATTGCAGCATCTCTCCCCTAACTTGTCAGAGATGGAAGCTATACAGTTTAGTGAAATATGGTCCAATAGAAATAAAGTGAAACAACAGATGAGAACCCCATATATGATTTAAACTTTCTAGTAACCAAAATGAAAATAAAAAGGAAACAGATAAAATTAATTTAAATAATATAATTCATTTCAACTGTTGTAGGCCAAATATTATCATCTCAACATGTAATCAGTATAAAATTATTAAAGTATTAATTTTCTAATACTAATGAAAAACATTGTGCATTTTATATTTATAGTTTTTCTAAATTTGAACTAGACACATTTCTATTTCTCAATAACTATAAATGAGTAGCAGTCATACTGTAGAGTACAAGTGTCGTGGCTAAGAACTTGGCTTTAGATTTAGGTATTTCTCAGTTTGAATCCCTAAATCCCTAATTCCACTACTTATTTAGCATATCTATCCATCAGTTCTCTGGTATATAAAATGCAAATAAAAAAAGTGCTTACCTGCATGTTTACAAAAGTACTTAGAACAGTGTCTTGCACATGTAGAAAGTGCTCAAGTGGCATCTGATATTACTAAAAAGTTAATACCTCTCCTCATTCTCACATATTACGTCTCTCTATATATACAATTTTGCCCCATTACAATTGTAAATATGACATGTGTGTATATAATTGCATACTTGCCAAACTAGATATATTCAAGGATTTTAGAAATGCTTATTTCAAAGAGACAATTCTCTATGGATACTTACTTCATATTAATTTACAGCAAACAGTACAACAGTTAACAATAGTAAATTTCAGATACGGTTGTTTGCCTCTAAATACTCTCATTGTTAAATAAAAATACTTCCCACCCTTTTTCCTCTTTTGGAAACAAGCTAAATGTTAAACTGTGGTGTCTTTTATAATTATCTGTTGAAAAACACATGATTATGATAATAAAATGTCATTGTTTCTAATCTTAATTTCAAATAAAGTGTCATTTTGACCTGCTTCAGTAGACTCATCTTTCTAAAAGATAATCCAAATTGAACAAGAGCTCATATGAACAAAGATTAGACTTCCCTAAGTCATAAAAACCACAGTCCTCGGACACAGTTAATGTATAAGGTGTTTTTGAATTTGAGGATTATGTAGGCACTTTCTATCTTTATATGCCTTCTTTTGGGGCATTTAGTTTTCTGCTATTGCCTAACACTATATGGTGCCTGGGCATGCATTTTGAACTATAGGACTTTGCACAAACTAAAGTGAGTTTGGGTATCACCAGAGTGAGTTTGGGTAGCACATTGTTACACGGTCTGTCCTGCCACCTGGAATTAAGGCATATATAGAAATTCATATTGTAAAAGTCCATAGAGAATTTACATGGTTTAATATTCAGAAATGAAACTCTGCAGAAGAAAAACTCAAAGGCTAAAATTCAAGAAAAAGAAAAGATTAAAATAGTGAAACATTGAAGTAGAGAAAACATAAAGAAACAATGGTTATCAAACCCAAAGCCCTAGTATACATGGGTGAGTCTAAGCAGACCAGTCTCAGTTGCATTCGATACTTCAATAAAAATAGAGACAGCAGAATTCTGCAGCTTTGCTGTTGGAGACATTGCTGGGTTACATCAAAAACACTAGGAACTATGCCAAAGAATAAATTCAAATAACACTGTCCTGGATTGTCTGATCCAAAATCGCCAGCATATTTGCAGCAAGTAAGGAAATACTGGGTCAATAAAATGAATCTTGTGATGACAATGTTATTCTTAATGTGATTTCCTCTTTCATTTTTCCCAAAGGAGACAGCTCTGAAAGAGAATGCAAGATTTATAATCAGGCACCTCACAAATATGGCAATATAAATTATATCTTTTAAAAATATTGACCTGCTAATGTATATTTCCTCCTTGGTCCAGTGGGTTATTTATATTACTGTGTCTACAATTTAGAATATTCTGCAGACATCAGTCCAGAAACCACTATGATTCCCAACTTTTTTTTGAAAATTAATTCATGTTTGTCTACTTCTTGATCCATTCAGTCTATTGTCATCCATTCAATTAAAAATATTTATTGAGTGCCTACTGTGTACCAGGGATTATGGCTCAGTACTAGACAGACAACGATAACAATACTCTCTGCATAATATCTACAAGCAGGAAAATGTCTACATTATTAATGAATGCTTATTTAAATACAAGTCATTGTTTTTCCTAATTTCATACAGACTTTTATTTTGAACTTGCTGTAGTGGTTTAGAGTGTTTAAAATCCTTCTACAGATTATCCAAACACATGTCATCCTGTATTTTCATTTTAAACACATATTTGTAAAAGCAGAAACTTTGGCTTAATGGTGTAAGCCGGAAAACTTCAGTATCTAGCTTTGTTTTCAAAGGATTTGTTTTCTATTGGACATTTTCTTTATCCAAAATTGTGCTGGACCTAAATTGTATAAGAACAAATGCTTTCTATACTCTCTGTGCCAGTCTTTATTTGCATTTATGAAGCTGAAAACTAGATCATACTTTGCCATATTTGGCTTTCAGCTGTTGAGCTCTGAACAGCAAACCTTTTAATCATGCCAGATTATGCGATTGTTTTGTGACACAGATGTATAGTCACTAGGGATTAGGCCTTGTTTTTAAATTGTCATTCAGCCTTCTGTATGCGGATATAGAATTGCGTTCAGAAATCTAAATATGGATTTTTCTGAAAATACTAACAAATATGTTAGAAAAGGAAGACTTTTATTTCTCTGCACAGCTTCTTAGAATTAAAAAAAAATGCATACACTAAAACATTTATAAGTATGTCTTTACCAGATTTCTTTACTCTTCTCTGGAAAAATATAACCTCCATGTATTGACACATTTTAAATGCATAGGCAGATTTAAGAATAATCACTCACTTTAATGTATGCATAAACTATTACAAAAAAAATGGTATACCTACAACTTGATGTATTTATGTATCATGTCAAAAATTTAAGGAAAAAATATTTTGTATCTGAAAAAATATTAGGCTTTTGATAACTGGGTCTCTATCCACTCATGGTCCTTGTCATTAATAGCCAAATATATTATTGGACAAATCAATTTATGTTTTTGTTTTTAGTTAACATTTATTTTGTTTGGTTTTGTTTTCCTATTTGCCAGACTCCCACAACATGGGGTATATTCCCCTGCACTGACCTCCCCATGGCCCAAGCCAATGAATGACTATTAAAGGAACACAAAACAGTCCATATTCCTTGCCTTAAAACAAACTCTGAGATGCAATATATTCTACACAATTTTAATCAGGGTAAGCCTAGGCTGGAGTTTTACCTAAAAATCACAACTTTCTTGGTTTCTTAGCCTCCTTGTTTTGCTTCGCCTCTCCCTTGCTCTTTTCTCCAAGGAGCACTTCTTTAATAAATTAGTCAGATCCGTACTTTAGAATCTGTTTCTTGAGAATGCAACCTGAGAAAAATGTTATACCTTTGAAGGTCTTCAACCTGAGTTTTGTAACTTATTTTTCTCTTCCCTCACTTCCAGCTGTTATTTTGGTACTCTCAATCTGCCTTTTCTCATTAGCCTTATATAACACATTCTAGATTTTTTTCATTTTGCTAGCTCTGACCTACTGTAGACAGATAAAGCAAACTTGGTAGATTTTTGATAAAGTTAGAATATACAACTATGAGTGAGGACTTGTGGGGTTTTTTGTAGGTACTTCTTTCTCAGCAGGAGTTTTATCTTTCAGAATTTTTCTGAGAAATGACTTCCAAATAAATGAGTGCTACATGAGGGGCTAAAGAGTGTGAAATGGTACAATAAGGTACCAAATTATGCAGTATAAAAAGAGAAGAAAGCAAACACCATAATAAGATGCTAATTGTACCACACACTCTGATTGAGTGACACTGATTACAGAGCAAAACCCATCAAGTCCTATTCACCCTGATACCTCTAGTCCTCCAGTCCCCACTTAATCAAGCCATTAATGTGAATCAACACATGTTTCAACAAGAGACCACAGAAGTAAATCAACTTGGCCAAAGTTTTTATAATTTCAGGATTTGTGGGCAGCTGGCTGCTTGTTGGGTTGAGAAATCTTTGTATTCTAGGAATAAGCTTAAATATGGAGAGTTTGATAGTGTAGTACAGATTTGGCAATGGATTTGGTGTCTTTGGATGTCTGTCTCTTCACATGCTTGTACAGCAAACCTTAGCTATCTGCGCTATCCGCTCTGTGACATCTGCTACAAAGCATGGGTTCAATACAGTGAGAGAAAATATGAAAATATGCATTCTCCAAGGTACTGCTAAGCCCATGTAAATAAACTGGACTTTAAAATACCTTGCTAGGTGTGTTATGGAGAAAACTTTATGTGATTTTCTTTTCCACATAACTCAACAGGCTCCAAGGGATCTATTTACAGAGAAAAAACATGCTTTATTTTGGAGCAAAACATATTAATATTTTTTTTTCTTCCCATTTTTTTTCCTGCTATTTCCATTTTGTTAATCTATGGATTTAGCATCTACTATGTGGAAGGTGTGCCCAAGGTCATGGTATCAAGGTATTCTTTCTTTTTATATACAGAGTGTAAATTAATGGTAAGAACAAGACTTTGAGAAAGAATCTTTAAATTAGTTAATTGAACAGGCTAATCTAGTGCCTCTACTCACTGCAAAAGGCTATATTTAGCCACAGCTAGTATGCTAATTACTGCTTGTTATTAAGTTATTAAAAATGCTTCCTTAGAAAACTACTCCAGACACCTCCTTGTTTTGTAGCTCACTTTGACCTTCTATTTATACTAAATAAAATAAAAATTTTGTTTCTTAGGAAACACTTTGCATCACTCAATTTAGTAATTCATACTGGCCTTCTTCATAAACAGATCCTCATGCTTCAGTGGCATCCATGTGACCAAAGAGATGATACTCTCAGATGCTTATTACAATAGTGCTTATGACATTTTCAGTATTATAAACATTGCTTCTTTTTTTCTAGGAAAAGGGTATTGTATCTTTAGTGAATGTTGTGGACTCATTGATATAAACATATCACAATGAAACAATACAAACTATAATGTGTCATGAATGCAATGTTGTCATGTTGTAATGGTGGAGTCAAAAATAAGATCATTCATGCTGACTTTGTCCTCATTACTGAGGAAACAAACAAACAGAAATCACTTTAAGCCATTATTTGTGTTATGTGTTTTGAATAAGCCTGCTTTTCAAAATTAATAACCTTTTAACTATAAACTGATTCTTCATTCCATAGTTTTCTTGGAAAATATACACCAATATCGTTCTCACTGAATGATCGTGTTTTTTAAAAACAATGCTGGAATAGAATTGTGGTAGCTCTTTGTAATAGAATCTAGTGATACTTTATTATTGTATAATGTTTTGCCGTTTTCAAAAGCATTTTGCATTCGTTACATTTATTGTGAATAAATGAGTAGAGTATTTGGAAATAGTTTGTTCCAGCCTATACTGGTATGTTTCAATTCACTAAACAGTAAATACCATGTAACACGTATGGTTTCTCTTGTTTCCTTGCCTAACAGGAACCTCAGAGCTAATCTTGTGCTTAATTGCTGAAATTATTTTTATTTAATATAGAAAAAGCATTTCTATGAATCACTTAGTCTTGTTTTAATGGTCCAGTTGAGTATACATTTTTATAATGAACTAAAGCAAGTGCTTTTTGGACTAATAATTGAGTAAACAATAAACAAATCAATCTAATGATGGCCTGTCAGTTAAAATGGGAAGACATTATTAAAGTCTCTTTACAGAAAAGTAAAGTAGTTAAACAATAGACTTTCTTTATTATCCAAATCTTATTTGCTCCTGAAAAAATGTTGGATATTTCATTATTTTAAATATTAAAAAGATAAACTGTTCCTCATTCATACAAAAACACCAACCAATTTTCCCAATTTACACATTTCAAACACCTATTTAACAAGCCACCAACAATTTTTACACAGTAGAAACCATTTAAAACATTTATGGGCATGTTTTTCTGCAGCTTACAATAATATTGTTCAGTATTATATACAGGATATACTCTAACTCTGCAAGAAAAATGTTCCATAATGTAAATAAACGATGAGGAAATCACTTAGGTAAGATATTCAATTACCTTCAGGATGGAGCAGTTCTATTTCTTGAGATCCATGGGGAGATGGAAGAGTTGTTGGCAGAGGCCATGGTTTAGGGCCTCATAGACAAATCCCTGGCAGGCCTAGAAAACAAAGGTACTTTTGAGTCTTGCTTCAGAGACTGTTTTCACTTCTTCCAATAAAGACTAAAACTTACAGTAACTTTAAATAAGCTAGCTTTGCAGTTGCTATACAACAGAAGCAGCAACAGCTATTCATATACCAACATATCTGATAACAAGTTGTTGGAAAACATTTAACTTTTTGACATGCTATCCATGAACTTTAATGGAAGATCCTACTTATAAAAGATGTTGTGAAACCCCGTCTCTACTAAAAATACAAAAAATTAGCCAGGTGTGGTGGCAGGCGCCTGTAGTCCCAGCTACTCGGGATACTGAGGCAGGAGAATAGTATGAACCCGGGAGGTGGAGCTTACAGTGAGCCAAGATCACACCACTGCACTCCAACCTGGGCAACAGAGCGATACTCCATCTCAAAAAAAAAAAAAAAAAAAGATGTTATGGGGACTAATTATGCTCTTGATCCTTTTAGTATGAGGGCTTCAAGACTGCTGCTTTTGTTATACCTCCATCATCTACACAACTGTGAAGAAACAGACCAAAGTATAATTACTCAAAACCTTTAAAAGAGAATGGACATTTCCTGAATGAGTATAACATAGCCAGGAATTTAATTATGCATTGCTGGAGGCCACAGGTGGAGCAGCCAACGACTCCACCATCTGGAAAAGGATGAGGATTGGAGTGGCTTGTATCCACATCACACAGCTGGCCACTGGGCTGCTCACCACCACTGAACTGGCAAGCGGACATGAGCTGTCCTCCCTCCCACCCAGCCTCCCTGCTGTGTTCCTGGCAGGCTCATTTGGCAGGCTCCTGGCCACCTGCTCTTTTCCCTGGAGTCTGGAAATCTTTTAAAATAAGCCAGATTATTATTTGACTTTATTTATTTATTTTTTGATATGGAGAAAAAATTATTTAACAAAGTGAATACACTCCTTTATTGATATACAGTTCCATCTGAGTTCTCTATTTTTCTCAATTGAGAATACTGGGAGGATATTTTAGTTCTCAGAACAAAAGTATGAATGAGTGTGAGATGTATATAAGAACTTTTGCTTACATTTTGATGTTGTTAATATTTGTTTCTGTGGATGTTTACTAGCTATTTAGGCTTCTTTCAGATAAGTTTCCTTTGGAATTAAGTGTGATAACTCTCAAAGAAGTTCTGAATTTATTAGTCATCATAGATGCCTATAAGCTACCTACTTATTCATTCATAACTGAGAGACTATTAAAAATGCAAAATAGGCTGGGCATGGTGGCTCACACCTGCAATCCCAGCACTTTGGGAGGCAGAGATCGGTGGATCACATGGGACCTGGAGTTCAAGACCAGCCTGGGCAACATGGTGAAACCCCTTCCTTACTAAAAATACAAAAATTAGCTGTGCATGTTGCCACATGCCTGTAATCTCAGCTACTCAGGAGGCTGAGGCCCGAGAATCACTGGAACCCAAGAGGCAGAGGTTGCAGTAAGCCTAGATTGTGCTCTTACATTCTAGCCTGGACAACAGAATGAGACTCTGTCTCACATACATACATACATACATACATACAAAATGGTTTTATAATTATAAAACACCATCAAACTAGTTCGTGGAAGCTGTACTTCTATGACTATACAATATCTTATTGCTTAGGCAAAAGTCCTTATGATACGTGGTTTCAAACTTAAAGCTTCTGATAAACAACTGCATCTCATATCGATGAAAATGCTTGACCAAAAGACCTTTGTACTTTTAAAATACTGTTACTAGTGTTGCTTTTGATGCATAGCTTTGTTAAGATGCAAGCCATTTGTGGCCTTGATCAGTTCTTGGTTTGACGTTTGCAGAGACCCCCACATGTCCAATTTCATGACTGCATTAAGATCACTAAGCTGTAATCTTTGAGTGACTGTTCTTCTCTGTTAATAGCTGTTTCTTCACTTCTGCACTTCTGATTGCATTTCTGGTTAACAAACTCCATTCCAAGAAGTGCAGTTGATTTTGAGGACTTGCAAACTGCTGCAATTGAGAATTCATATTTTTACTTTTCAGCCTTTTTCTCTATTAAGCTGTATGGACCAAAGCTAGTAGATGCCTTAACCCATGCTTAGAAATTAAATTTGTCCCTAGGCACACCCTTTCATGCCTCAAAGAGGGAATATTACTCATCTTGTGTCAACCTCTCTACTGTAAATTCAACCCCTTGAAGAATATCTTTGTATTTTTCTCATAGTTTTATCATCGAATCATTGCTCTCAGTTACTAATTTTAAAGAATTTACAGGTACCTTTGCATCTTGCCAGTGTAGACAGACGTATTTGTCATTTTAAAAGCATATAAACATGAGATGTATAGCCATGGAGCACAGGGGACCCACTCTGGAGCCTGACTTGTTTACCGGGTGCTTGGATAAGACAGGCATGCTCAGTCCCCTTTATCAATCTAGCTGTCCTGAAAAGAGCAGAACTTGCTTTGTTTCAAAGTTGTAATTAATGGGTCATTTGAACTATACTATGAGACTTTACATATATTTATACAGATAATGATGTATATTACGTTTTCATCAAAGAAAATGCTACAGTTTTATACTAAAGGCATTGATGTCATATATTGTTGATAATAAATAAAATTTTTGCTATGACTTTATAAGCTAGGTCTTAAATGTACTATAAAATATAGGATTTTCCTGTTTATTATCCAGCACTAAAGCCTAGAAAGAAAATTTAAAACAATCTATATAGCAATTAGATAAAGCCATTGTTGGCTGGTTCATGCATGTATTATAGAATATACTGTACTGAGAATTGATTTTTCTTATGATATCACTAGAGGAAAAAGTCAATATATTTGTTAAGAAACATCCAACTGAAACACTAGCCTAAGATTTGGTAAAAAGTGAACATTTATTTTATTTACAGTTATAAAAAAAAGAAACAACTTTCAGAATCAGGTCAAATATGTTTAGTGTCAGTTTTATTGAATAGACTAAGTCACTTGATTGTGATAACTGGAACCCTGTGGTCAAGAAAATTTCTGGCAAATCCTCTTCCACTGTGCAGAAACTCCACCTCAATATTTTAACATTCACCTCTGTATCATACATTAGGTATGAAAAAAGGAAAATGGCAGATTTCAGTGTTCAAGAAATAGTTACAAAATCCTTCCCTCTCAAGTATATGCTATCATCAGGACCTTACCAAAAGTTACAGTAAAAAATTTCATTAACCTTTCTGTTTCTTTGGATGTGTATTCAGTGCAGAATTTTAGTTTTACATGTATTCACAGTGTGCATTTGTGCAAAATGATATGCAAAAAGATAAACAAATTCCATTTTTAAAAAAGCAATGTGTTTTACCTTTATGCAAAAGTATCCCATTTTAGCTAGTATCTTTATGTTTAATTGGTCAAATATCTACAGATATTATAGTTCATCAGCAGCTATTATTATCTGATTGCCAGAATTTGTACAAACATGAAAACAGATGCACAGGAAATGTGACAATACAACTCTAAGGTTTCCCCCGCTGTGATCCTGCTTTCCTAGTTTCTGCCTCAGTCTTTGGGCCCTTGTAATATAGTTTATAGGTGACATTGTGGTAGTAAATCATTTATTATATAATTTTCTATTACATTAAGTATTACTTGTTTCCATGAAGAAAAATCCTGTTCATTTTATGTATCATAACCACAAGTAATTTTTGAGCACTCACTATTGGTATTGTATAACTGCTACAGACACTATCAAGTATAAGACTATAGACTAAAACTCATTCTTTTAACCCTGAGAAATTAATTGTATTTTGAAAATTAGTAAAATGTCCAGGCTACAAAGGGCATCTTTGTGTCAGAAACACTTTCAATGACTGAGGGGAGGTATCATCTTAATAATTTGTTTAGAAAACCTATCCAGACAATGCAGAGATGCAATGAGTGAAAGGTGGGTACTAGATGGAAAAAGTTGAATTCAACATACACTAAACAAACAAACAAACAAACAAATGAAACTGCATTTAAGATGATATTCTGTATTTCTCTCTCACAATTCCCACATCTAATATTGGGTAGCATCCACTTAACCTCACATGATTATTTGCCTTTTTTTACATCATTGAAAGGGGCTTTTTCTCACCAATTTTAAGTGATAGATATGAAGCCTGATATCAAGAGGATCGTTGATGGATAACAGTGGAGTAATTGATTTCCTAGAGCCAATATTGACTATTTATGCTCATGAATATCCATTCTGATCATGATGGAGTTAAGCAGATTGTCAGGTAATGACTGTGAATTTATTTACAGAATTACTTAATAGGGCCTCTTCAAATGAAATCTTACATTTTGAAGAAAATAACTGGTTCAAACATCATTTCAAATTTATAAACCACATCTCCAGTGCCATTTCACACATGAAAAATCAGTAATAGAACAGTCTCGGGGATTATTATTTCATACAGATTTTAACTTGGAATCTATTTCTTGGACAGTTTTTGAAATGGGATATAAAACTATCTTTCTAGAATAGTTGAGATGGAACTCTGATGGACTAGATAATCCCTATGTTTTCCACGCTAAGCTTTTCATATTGCGATCTCTCTTCTAAAGCTATTTAGGAAACTCATTAACTTAAGCCTTGGCTGCTGTAATTACACAATTGTGAAATGGTGCACCTTATATACACTGTTCTATATATTGTAAACAAGAGTTCACTTTAGCAAACAACTAAGAATGTGTAGCCATTACTTTAAAATACCAATTCCAGAAGAAGGCAAGTGTAAGCGCAAATGAAAAGTACAACTAGGCATCCCCTTAGTAAGGCTTTACTGTAAAGTGTATTTGCAAGCATTTTGACTTAGTGGGAGATTAAAGCAAGAAAGAATCTCCAAACCAAATGTGAAGATTTGAAGGCAATGAACCATGATTGATAATTTTGAAGGCAATGAACCATGAACCATGATAATTTTGGCAAAATAAAATCTAAGCTGTATACTTTAGAAAATTATGTTAAATATGAGTTGGCTAATAAATATCTCATTACTTAGCAAAGAACACAGAAGAAAAAATGCTTTCCTATGTAGAGAGAACCTTAAATGTCTTTTCAATATGTGCTCCTTTTAAACAATATGTAGTTTAGACTGTGAAATTGATTTTGCTCTTTTATATACACCCACAAATGTCATTTTACTTCTTACTATAGGTATCATCACTGTAATATTATAACAAGGGTACGTTTGTGTTTTTTACTTTGAAAAATCCAGCATGTTGATTTTATTACCTATTTTTTAAAATAGTGAAAGTAAGGAGTTCATTGTTAACAGAAGCCATGCTAATTGGCATTTAAATAGGATATCCATGATGATTCATATTCTCCTACAATTTAAGCTGCTTCCTAGAAATTTGACAGCTATGATAGCAGCTGGTTAACTTTTTCATTTGACTAAAAACTGGTGTAATGTTCTTTGGAATTAAATATGTCAATATTGGGAATTCAAGTTGCAGCACTTGGAAGCGAAAGCATGTTGCAGTGGTTCAACCCTGCATTTGGTATCAGAAATTTGGTTTTAAACCTTAACTCCAATACTTTGTGGTAAAATAATATTGAGCAAGTTTGTTTTAATTTCTGATTAAAATACATACATTTTCTTTGGGGCTTGGCTTGCAGAGAAGTTTTAAATATGTTAGGAGTATCTTATGAAACCCAACGGCGATAGTCAGACCTTTTATGGGGAACTTAAAAGACACTTGACTACTGTGGTACATCTGTTTCATTCTTCTTTCTACAGGCCATTTTGCTCTATTTTACAAAACATATGGAAGGCAGGAAAAGATCACTGGAAGTAAATAAGAGGGGGTGATTAACAGTTCATCATGACCTGGGAAAGAACATCAAAAGTTATCTACTATACATAACCAGAGGATCCTCATTTAGTAAACAGAGATAATAGTATCCTCCCTTTCAGGCTGCTGTGAGGATTAGTAATTATGTGTATGGAATATTTATGATTAGTAATTATGTGTATGGAACATTTCTGAGCCAGCAAATATTAGGTGCTTAATGAATGATAGCTTTATTATCATTCATATTTTTCACTAGGAAATATAAGAGCAATTAATCATTGTACAATATAGCCTTGGAATCAAGTGACTTCTTGATTTGCTGAAGTGTAATAGGAGAAACAGAGTTCACTCCCGAAGCAGGAAATGTAATTAGTATTTGTTAATAATAATTCATCCCCATTCCTCGAAGTGAGCAAAATTGCACACAATATGGCTGAGAAGAAAATGTAAGTGGAAGATACAGTTTTCATTGTGATGAAGCATAGTTCCATTGACTCATATGGCATGTTACCCATAGCAGAGAGTCAATAGATGGGATTGGGGACAATGAAAGAGGGCTACAGAAGATATCTGCTTTGTTACTGTTTTCAGTTTGAAATCCAATATTCCTTCACCTTTTAGGAAAGTGTACCCTTTTGAAACAAAAAAAAAAAAGCTATGTTTCTCACTCTTTTCACCATGTGCATGTGGAGATATGTTTTCCCCATGCCCATACTGGAAGGGTTGGTCTGTGACTCAGACCTGACTAAAAATAACGCCCATACCTTTGGCCACAGGGATTGGTTCAACAATGGACATGTGATCTAATTGGAGCCAATAAAGTTCAATAAGACTATGTAGATGCCTTGCTGAGAGAGACACCATTTGTTCAGATGTGCTTCAACATGAGAAAATATAGCTCTGAACTTGTTGGCAGCCATTGCGTTACCACACAAAGCTTGAAAACAAACTCAGTACAGAAGACAGAGTCAAAAACTGGAGATAACTTCAATCCTGAGGACATTACTTGAGTCTCTGAATAAACTGTGGGATTTGAAGCCAGCCCTACTCCCAGATTTTACAGTTACATATATCAGTTATTTAAGTTAGTTAGATTGCCTTTTCTGTCAGTTACATCCTCAGGCTTTTTTAAAGTCTAAGGAGGTTCTCCAACCCAGCTTCCTTCTTTTATATGTTTCACTAAATACATACTACCTTTTTAATACTCTATTTTCTTCTTTGTGAAAGGAAACAAGCAATGCCTACTTTAAAAGGCTTATGAAGATTAAATGAAACAATAAATTTAACAGCATGATTTTTTTTCCACAACACTAGGAACAAAAAATATCCCATTCCTCCATTTTCCTAAATTAATTTTAACCCTAAGTCACACTATGACTATGGGAAGAGGCCAATATCTGTCATAAATGGAGACCTTTTTCTTCTTTGGATATTATGCCACATAATATCCAAAAATGCCTTAGAAGGAGGTTCTGGCTTCTGCCCATTGTGATTCCTGCCAGGAAGCTCATTGTGAAGCCCTTATGGTCCATTAAAGTCAGTTGTCTCCACAGCCTTTATGCCAAGTGTGGGCACTGACAGCTATAGCTAGAGTTTCCCAGATAGTAGTATTGGAGGTTGAAGTCTCCAGCAATCAAATAAGCTCTACCAAACAGGAGTCTTACTTAATTCAAGATTTCCACCAGGACCTTGCCACTTTGGAGTCTTTTGCGGCATTACTTTCTCAAGTCCCTGTCACCCTTAGGCATCTCTCACCTTTCAACCTAGCAGTGCCGAGTTCCCAACCTCCACATCATCCTTCTCTACCCATCTAAATTGCCCTCCCACACAAATAGAGTTGCATAAAAGGTGCCTAACACTTCTATTTGGGGTTTGGGAAAAAAAGTCATTAACAATCTCTGAGTACAGAAGACCAGAACTTTCTGGAAGACAGGAGGGCAGAAATACCTTTTCATTTCTCTGGGAGTCTAGTCTCCTCCACTTCTCCTCTGGAATTGAGAGACAGTCATAAATAGCTTGCTATTTTTTTTTTTTTCTGCTACAAATATAGATTGTTGAGCAGAATGCAAGTAAGTAGAACAGGAATCTTCCAATAAGTGAATTATAGTTGAGACTCACTGACAGCCCAAACTGCCTCTTACTTTGAAGCACTGGCATCACATCTAAACTTGCACGACAGTGCACTATGTCTCAGGCTTTCCAGTAGAAGGAAGGAACTCGCCTTTGAGTCCCAAGGGTGGGGATAGGAGGCAGTTGCCACAAGTTCTTGAAATGCTGCATGGCCTGGTTAGTAATATCTGTACCTATCCTTGTAACCACAGCCCAATTTTAGCTCAGGATTTAAGGAACTATAAAAGTTCTAAATGAAAGATCTCAAAGAGAAGAAGACCAAATGCTAGCCTTGACTCCCTCCTAAATACTGGATTCTGGTTCAGTTCTCCATGCCAACACTGCCATGTTTTGTTGTTGTTGTTGTTGTTTTCTTTTAGCCTGAAACTGTTAGAGAGATATTTGTGACTCCAGCTCCTGATTCCTGGTATCCTTATGCCCCCACCATGCACAGGCTCCCAGCGCACTTATACATTTTGGTTTCCCTGATATTAGGGTTATGGTATAGGACTTCATGTCTTGTAATTCCAGGAACCCCCTTTTCCTTTTCCCCTATTTTATGCCAGTAGCATCTACTGGATCACAGGTCTGCAAAATGTGTGAATGATGCTCCTGTGAATTTTTCAAACTTCAGACCCTGGCTGAGGGCAAAGCCTCGAAAAAATTTGGTAAAATAGCACTTCATTCTCCAATCATTTTTTAGCTAAATAGTTTTTCTTTGGACCATATCAACTTTTCCACATAGGCAGGAGGTTGTGTAGGAGGAAACACCATGCTAGAAACAGAGAGGGAATGGGCTGCCTTACTGATCTAAGTCCTTAGCTTATTTTGGACAAGTCACTTTCTAGCCCCAGTGTGTTAAAATCTTTATATGATTATTTCCTCTAGATTTGTATCTGGAGATAAAGAACTAAGAGGCAGGTATGGCTTGCTATGTGACCTCAGAGAAGTCATTTTCCTTTTGTTAGATATCCCTGGTCCATGGATACATGGCCAGCCCTGTGCCTACTACAGCAATTCTTCATCCAACTCGGTGTCCATCGGACATTTCAAAAATATGAAATAGTCACTGTTTTCACAAAAATGTTCTTGTCCTTTATAGCCTTCAGAGCTAGAGTCTGTTAGGAGTAGGGAGGGGGAAATGTGGCCCTGTACACATGTGGTGTGTGTAGCTATGAAGCCAGTTCCTACTGCAGTGGCCAGGTGAGTAACCTGAGTGCTTTCAGTTTTTGTGCTAAGATTCCCTCTGCTGGCCTACTTGGCATCTATTCCTCCCCTTCTCAGTTTTGCTATGACCTTTGTTCTGTTCTTTGGACTCCTCCTGTCATGAGGAAGAGTCATGACAGGAGGAGACCAAAGGATTCTGCTTTATCATACCCATCGCACACTAAGCCCAGGGTGTCCTACCCTCAGGTAGCCAAGGTAACCCTGTACATAGTCACACACCTTTACCACTCACCAGCCTGAGATTCTCTGGAACTGAGAGAGAAAGGGAAGGCTGGTGACTTTGAATGAGACCATTGAGCAAGAAACAATTTTCTCTGTGGCTAGGAAGGTGAAGAGGAGCTGCAACAATCTCTTTGCCCACTCCCCTGTTCACAAACTGCAGAGCTGGAAGTTTTGTATGCCTTTCTGCTCTAGCTGAATATGAGGGCATAGGAAGGGAACCTGCAGTATTGCTTCGGAATTTCATTGACGCTGAGTTAGCAGAGCAGAACTTGCCAGCCTCCACCAAAAGGGGAAGGGGATCTTGCAGGCAAGTAGCAGCTGATCCTCGCTAACATAGTTAAGGTCAGTGTTTTTTCCACTCACAATGGCCCAGCTACCTTCAAATGTTCAGTTCCCAAATTTGCAAAATATGAAGCTCCTTTTCTCTTACTCTTCTGGAAACCGAGTGGGGGATTTTTAACTGTATGAAGCCTTAGGAATACCATCTCTCTGTAACTATATAAATTTCAAGTTAGTGAAGAAACAGGTTAAAGTTATGTTCAACTAGGTCTTGCATTAGGGTCTCTATTGTTTGTCACTTTGAAAAGTCCCTGAATGGCTTATGGCATTTCGTGTAGTTTTTTTTTCTTAAGATATTGTTAGGAAAAATGTTTTTTAAATAGCTCCTCTGAGTAGGAACAAGGGACCTTAGGACTAGGGCAGCTGAACAGAGCCAGGGTCAACCTCTCTCTATGGCCCTGCTCACCTTTGAGAAACCCAAGTTATCCTTCTATAAGAGCTGAAATTGACTTCTTTCCTTGAATCCTTATTTCTAGAATTTTCTAATGCTGAATTCCAAACAGAACAGACAGAGCAGCACTTGGCTATTGGAAGGACAGATATATTTGGGAAGACTAAATACCCTTGCTTATAAGAAACAAAGTATTGAGAAATATGATAATATCATTTAGCACAATAGTAAACTATAGTTATACACTCATGATAATGCAAATGCTAAACATTATTCAGTACTATGATATGATTATTTTAAAAGGATGGTTGCATGAAAATGGGGGAGGCTGTAAAGGCCAGATTCTCATCATTTATAGTAAGAGGTCAAATTCAATTTCTAAAATTAATAAACTATAAAAATTGTTAACAACACATTCAAAAATATGAAACCCGATAAGAAATGAAATAATTAAAAGTTACCACTGGGAGGCAGGGCCTTTATCAGACTTTATCATGTTTCTACTGCTGTAGTTTAACTCAGATATTCTGAAATGCACGAACAAAAACAAAATTAAAATGCACGTGGAACAGCCCACACAGAAGCCGGGGCTGACCAGGAGGTATGCTCAACCTAGAAACTTCAAGCTTCACTGGCCATTAGTGCCACTGTGGAACAGGATTTGAACTCGACTAGTGGGAGAGCCTCAACTGAGATGATTCCCCAAACATGTTAAATCAGGTGCTCAATAATGACAATCCCGAAGGGGGAATTCTTACCAAGTGGACCACCAACAAAAATAAGAACAGCCTATCTCTATTGGAATTTGGTGGGAAGAACTTAGTATTCTTAATATCAATGCTTCTCAACTTACGATGAGGTTACTTCCTGATCAACTCATCCTAAACTGAAAATATTGTAAGTAAAAAATGCATTTAATACAGCTAAATTGTGGACATCATACTTTAGCCTAGCATAGCTTAAACATGCCCAGAACACTTACATTAGCCTACAGTTGGGCAAAATCATCCTACACAAGACCTATTTTACAAAGTGTTGAATATCTTATATAATTTACTTAATACGTATGGTTTCTACTGAATGCCCATAGCTTTCCCACCATTGTAACTTCAAAAAATCCTAAGTTGAACCATTGTAAGTTAGGGACTGTTTGTGTTCATAATCTTCCCTAATAATTGGTATCCATAGCTCTCCTCTCATACAGTCCTGGGATTTGAATTATACAATATCCTCAGTTTAGGGAGCCCCAATCCAAGAAACAACACTAAAATGTTTCCAAATTGGTCATGCTCCTTAGGGTTGTCAGATTTAGCAAATAGAATACAAGATGCCCAGTTAAAATAGAATGATTTCCAATTACCTATGAATACATACACTGAGATTTTTTAAATGTTGTCTGGGATATACAAAACTAAAAAACACTGTTGCCATTTATTTCAAACAAATTATGAGTATCTAAATTATGTATCTCTTTCCTTGATTATACTTCTCTGATGACTCACCTCTTTTGAACAGTTCCATGATTTATAAAATTTGTTTTAAAATCTCTTGCAGTCACAGTCTGTATTACATTTACATTGCAATGCAGCTGTACAGTAGTCACATCAGCCTTATTTAGTTATTTTGTGCATGAAGCATTCGTTAATGAAAAAACATGTTAAACTTAGTGACAAAATAATAGCATTCTCATGAGATTTAATTTTCTTTCTGTTCTGTCTTCAACACTATAAATGATGACTCTACATGTTCTCAAGCTAGTGATTATTTAATAACAACCATGTAAACAGTTGAATTATTCAAGAGACAAAATCTATTATAAGAAATAGTCATCAAATGGATAAGCCTTAATAATTATCCATTTCAATTTGGAATTTATTTTCCTATTTATAAATAATAGTGTATTTATTTTGACACAGGGATAATTTTTTTGGTCAATTCTTTCTTTACTACATTCAACAAGTTATTTTAAGCAAGAGTACTTCAGTAACACTGCTCTTCTTTTAATGTGCTAAAGAGATATTGTGAACTATGAACTATGAACATGAAATAATTAGGTTTTGCTCAATGGATTATACAAAATGTTAACCAGAATTTGGGGGGCATTTTTGTTTAGAATTAAAGCATGATTTTAGTGCTTCAAATAAAACGAGATGCTCTCAAGCACATTTGTTAAAGAGAGACAATGTATTTTTGAATGTGATAGAATTGAACAATACTGAATGTAAACAAAATAACAAAAATCTTTCAATTGCTCAGTGTGAACAGTATAAATGCTAAAGTAAGAAAAAAGTTTATTAAAATTACTTCAGTGTGAATGAGAAGGGCATGTGTCTAATCTGTTTTTTGCTATAGTAACAAAATACCAAAAATGGAGTAATTTATGTAAATAATAGAAACTTCTCTGACCATGGTTCTGGAGCTGGGAAGTCCAACAGCATGGCACTGGAATCTGGCAATGAGCATCCCCTGGTGGAAGGCACATGAGTGTACTAGAAAGAATTGAAATCGGCCGGGCGCGGTGACTCAAGCCTGTAATCCCAGCACTTTGGGAGGCCGAGACGGATCATGAGGTCAGGAGATCGAGACCATCCTGGCTAACACGGTGAAACCCCGTCTCTACTAAAAAATACAAAAAAAAACTAGCCAGGTGAGGTGGCGGGCGCCTGTAGTCCCAGCTACTCGGGAGGCTGAGGCAGGAGAATGGCGTGAACCTGGGAGGCGGAGCTTGCAGTGAACTGAGATCCGGCCACTGCACTCCAGCCTGGGCGACAGAGCGAGACTCCGTCTCAAAAAAAAAAAAAAAAAAAAAAAAGAATTGAAATCTGGCCAAATCCATCCTTTCTATCAGGAGTCCACTTCCATGGTCTCTGACCAATGTATGATTGATAACGATGTTAATCCATTCAATAGGGAAGAACCTTCATGACCTAATAACCTTTTAAAGTTATTTAAAACATTTGATACTGCTGCATTGGGGATTAAGTTTCAAAAACATGAACTTTGGGGGATGTTTTCAAACCATGTCAGCATCAAATACTGCTTTAGCAGAATTATGTAGAATATGGGCAGAACAGCCAACATCTTATATAGAATCATTCATATTTTGCTTCATCATTTAATAAATATTGTTTATACCTTCAGATACATATCCACCAAAATTTTTACTTGTATTATGTCCATCAATTCTCAAAAGAAAATTTTTTTTCTTCATTAACTTCCATATGAATAAAAGTGTTTCTGAAAGAAATTGCTCTTATTTCTGAAGTTTTATCAGGAACAGTTCTGCTTGAAGTAGCCTTATGGCTAAGCAAAACTTTTTCATGAAAAAAGTATTACACAATCAAAGGGAATTTTTTTTCTGAATTGTGATAACTTCCTTTTGTGGCTACATTATGAAAAAGATGAGACATTTAGATTTTTATAATCTATAATAATAAATGGAACTATTTTATTTTTAA
Organism: Piliocolobus tephrosceles; assembly: GCF_002776525.5. NCBI lineage: Eukaryota > Metazoa > Chordata > Mammalia > Primates > Cercopithecidae > Piliocolobus > Piliocolobus tephrosceles. The sequence continues at coordinate 51,678,182 of NC_045447.1, forward strand.
AATTTTTGCAATCAATTTCATTTTGACACTTGAAAATTTGCAATTTTGGAATCAGAAAATGCTTATAACAGCAATATGTTCAGTTGTTTGAGCTATAAAACTAATGATATACATAGTGGACAGCCATTACAACTTCTGCTGTAATTATTTTATCTTCTGAGTTTTAATATTAATCACTTTTCTTTGGTACTAGTTGAGAAAATTATATATCCCTTTTCCTTAGCTATATTCTATGCTATTTCATCTTTTCAGCATTTTCTTTATATTGAGTGAACAACTGTATCCTGAACAAATAGCTTCAAAAGCATTTATCCCCCATGTAATGATTGTCCTCTGTTCAAAAAATGTATCACAGAATTTACACTTGTACTTTGCCAAGGTTAGTGTTGTATACATATATACACAAATTTAAAAAAGATAATACTAACAACTAGAGGAGTTAAAAAGATTAAACATGATAATCTCGAGTCAGAGCATCAGTGTGTTTGTCAGTCACAAGTCCAATTCAAAACTAACCATAAACAAGTTTCAGCCATAAAAAGGGTTGCAAATATTTGAAGTAATAATACTTTGACAACTAATGCAAACCTTTCATTGACTGTAAAGGAGAGCTGCATTTGTAAGGCAAAATCTTCCCTAATGAATCCAGAACTGATACATGAAGTTTTTGGAAGTCTGCTGTTCAAGAATTGATGGATTTTCAGAAGAAGGAATATTTAGAGATTAATGGACTTTAGCTATGTTAGAGTGGCCACTGGATTAAAACTCTTATTGATGGCTGGCTCTCAGAAGCCTGGTCACTGGAGTGAGACCTTTGCTGATCAGCTCTTGTGTAGAAGCATGTGGCTGTCACTGGTAAGTTGAGTTTCAGAAGGCTGAGATTTTTACTAACTTGCTAACTTTCAGAAGCATGGTTACTGGAGTGATGCCATTGTTGAATGCCTGATTTTCAGAAGCATGGCCACTGGAGTGAGACTGTCCTGATTGACTGAATTTTACAGCATGCGAACTGATTAGAAGTTATCTCAGATTTGGGTCTTTGGCCAAACAATCATCTTTTTCTTTCTCGAATATGAAAAATAAATACTTTTAATTCTCAATCCTCCTTTTTGATTTTTTTCTCAAACTGTTAGAGAGATCATAAGGAATTATCCAGATATTTACTTGTGGAAGCATGATTTTCAGCTTGTGTTTTCATCAAAGTTATTTAAACGCCTTGAGAAATAGCCATTTTAAAATAATTTATAAATAAAAAGCAGAATATAGGACATCTAAGGTAGCCTGATGAGTTCAATATAGGACTTAGGACAGAATCATTAAATACAGAACATGTCTCACAAATATAGAATGTCTGGAAGCCTTAGTAATAGGGCCAATATGAAGATAATATTCCTATGTTTATCATTATGTAATTGAGAGATTAATTAAAACTTAGACTAACAAAAAAATAAAATACTGAAAAGTAGCATAGTGATGATGTCACACTTATAATGAATGCTTCTTTAACATTTCTAAAATAAATATGAATTATGAAAATTCATTTTCAGAAGTAACTTTACTTAAAAAATATTTAATATTCAGAAGAAGGAAAACCATTGATCACTTGAAATTACAAGAAACATTTAAATATATCTCAGCAAAATAGATGTATTCTTAATTGTGTGTGTGTTTATGTATATTTACATTATAATCAGCATCTGTTCACAAGCATCTATTTTTGAACATATAATTGACATATTATTAAACTGATCATAGGTAAGTTTTCCTTTCAGACTTATCTGTATGTTGCTTTCTATATATATATCACAATTTACTATATTATTTACATTAATCTTGGGCTTATACTTTTGGATTTTCCTTTTTAAAGAAATCAAATCATCATAGTGGATGATTTGATTTTTAAAAGTTTCTGTATACTTAGAAAAAGCTGAAACTGCAGTCAGTCATTGTGTAACTGCAGGTATTCAAGTTTCTCCTATAAATTTTTACCTGTAGGAGTTTGGTTTGACTCCCATAATGAAATTTAGTTGTGAGAGATGTAGTTGTTGGGCATTACACACACATATATACACACAGAAGCACACAAATGCACACAACGTTTTCTTACTGTAAGAAACTTCCAGGAATGTATTAGATGGACTCTAACCAACAAAATAGCAAAACATCTAAAGTTTGTTACAAGATCTTACCAGAAAATGTCAAAGGTCTGAGTTTCTTCCTTCTTACCCCCTACTGGTTACATAGCATCACCTTCAATATATCTTCTTCCAGTTTTTAAGAAGGGAGAACCTATGTTACTTTCGTTTCTCTCCCTATCCACCCACTGAATTGATTTGTTCATCTGTTTACAGTGACTAGGGAGCAGCCAGAATCTATTTTGTTTACAGTGAAAAAATGTTTATTTTTTAAAAGGTTTAACTGTCACTCCAGGACAATACTTAACCCATTGCTGCTAAGTGAAAAATACCAGTATTTGGAGTGTCAAAATGAGTCATGGCTCAGTTTGTTTCTCAAAATCTCAATTTGTTTTCCTTTTTTGCTGCTCAGAGCTTGGTGAAAGATGATCAACAGAATATAATAAATATATTTTATCCTGTATCCTCCAATAAAGGACTATTTGAATGCCAAAGTGCTGGGCATCCTTGACCTTAAACATGCTGTGCATCTCAGTGGATTTAGCAGTGGATTTAGCAGACAGTATAACCATACAACATTCCATTTCTACAGTTAATATGTCACTTTTTCCACACAGTAGCAGTGATTTTTATACTAAAAACAGTAAGTGGTCAAGAGCTGAAATAGATTAATCATCATGATCCTTCCATAGAGATCTCTGATTTGTAGTATATCTATTCGTTGGAAGGGAGGGGGATGGGCAATGGTGATTGGTGCCAGAGAATTGTATACATTTTTAAAACTGCAACATTGCTGAAAGGTAACTTTTAAGGCTTTGCCTTAAAACCATTGTACTGGGGCCAGTTTCATGATGTTTCGTTGATTAGTTATCTACTAGACAATTGTAAAGAGAGTGGCATTTTCTTACAGCTAATGACACTAAAATTATACAAGTTTTGGATTTAAACATCAGCTGTCCTAATGTTTGAAGAATTGAATTCTGTATGGGTATATGATATTCCACCTAGCCCAAGACCCTTCTCCCCAGTTACTAGGAACATACCAGTGAAGAAACAAGGCTTGAAGAATGATTCTCTTCTTGTGGTTCAAAGACATACACACATTCTGCACTGCTTCTTTTGCTGTAGCAATTAAAGCCATGAATTTTCACATGTACATCTATCTAATAAAAGTTGAGCTCGAAAAGCCCAAAGTGCATTTGATTAATGTTGACGGCCTGCCCAGCTTCACAAATGATTTTTGGGTAATGCATGATCAAATCTGTAATGTGCTCTCGTGCTTCCCTCTCTGGCTAAGAAAACTGAGTGATTCTTGACAGGAGTATGAATGGTATTTCTTGACTGTTGTTCTCCTGTTGTACCATTCTTCTTTTCTCCCCTAAGCCAATTCATCATTATTACTGGAAAAGGAATATTAGGGAATCCGAAATAGTTCAGCTAAATCTGAATGTTGAAATGGGCCTAGAATATAGCCAACAGTGAAGAGCCAAATCCACTAATTTTATTGTTATATATTGCCTCTCACTTTGGCAGCCTTTGTGTTTTTGTCGTTACTTGATTCATTAAAATATATTAAGCCAGTAGCTTGAGGAAAATCATATAAGATTTCATGCAAAATAACACAATTATTAAAAATCTGCAGACTCTTGCTAAACTTTACTCCCATCCTACCTCCATCACTGCTCAAATTTGACTTTATGTGTTTTTTATTATTTTCAGAAATTTATTTTCATAGATTCACAGTTTAGTATAATAGACAGCAAGCACCAAAGTATTGTTTTGTCAGTGATGAATGACCAATATGTTTTCCTTAATACTAATAAAAAATGGATGCAGTTTTCTGTCATTATCCCTCCCTCAGAAATGCATCTCCTTAAACCATTCCTATAAAAGATATATTTTTCTCATGGGCTGAGAGTAAGGACAATAGTAAAAGCCTCACGTGGAGGCCTAGAATAAGGGAAAAGAAAAGTCACAATTGATGAGGCTAGTTCTCAGGATTCTCACCTTGACTTAATGGATTCTCAGCCTTTGAGTTAATATGTAATGTAGCATTTCCATAAATGATGGATAGTCAAATTGAACCTCACACATACTGTGTAGCTGTGGAAACAAAAAAGAGCTTTTATGATTTAAATATTGATTTTCACATAATTACATGTTACTAAGATAAATCTTACACTCTTTATTCTACCTTATCTTAAATCTGTTATTTCTATCATGCATTTATGTGATGGCATCCCTGGAGTTTTTAGTGCAATAACATGACTGGGGTAACAACCTAAGCTTAACCTATTTTACTAACCTCCAAAAACAGGCGACATCTGCATTTAAACCAATCATGAATTTATACATATTTTTCTTAAAATAGAATGTTGACCTTCAGGGAGAACTAGCAAGTCACAGTTAAGGTTACACTGTGGAATGTTAATTAGTATTCACCAAAAACCTAGGGAAGACAAAGATTGATCTTTGTACGTAGAGTGAAGTGGTTGGTTTTAGCAGAATTTATACCTATAATGTCCAATAAAAGAAGTACATTTTTCTAATTTAAGTTAAAATGGTTTCTTTTGCAGGAGAAACATGGACTTGTTTAACAGCAAGGAAACTGTTTTTCCTAGTGACACAAACTACCACATTATAAATTGAGTCTTGTAAGAGATGTTTTATTTCTGATTGATAATTATACAGTATAAAATAAGGAACTTTCTATAATATCATTAAGTAATTGTTAATCTTTAACTATAAAGCTGTTGTACAATGCTCATAGTCTGAAATTTAAAAATCAACTACAGGCAAAGATTAATTGAATAAATTTAATGTGTTACCAAAATCTGGCTGGAGAATGAATGGGAGCTGCTGAGACACACAGGCAACCTGAACCTGGATCTGCTACCCCATTACCCCTCTCCCCACCTCAACTCCATGCAGCAGCCTAGAGCCATTTGAGAATTAGTCTTTATGCTTTTGACACTCTTCCCCTTTGGAATGTGGTTCAAAACCCCGAGCCTGGCAGCAAGACCCTTCTTCATCATGTATAAATTACCCTTTTAAGCCCCATCTTGCATCATTACCTTCCATTAATATCTCATTCCAGCTACATCAAAGTTTCAGCACCTTCTGAATGTACTCTGCCCTAAAGTACCTTCCTGCACCGTTGCCTGCTATTTCTACTGCCAGGAATTCCCTTTTCCCCATCATCAGAAGAGAGCCTTTGTTTCTCCCATATGCTGTCACTTTCTCTAGGAAGCCTGAATCAGATTTTCCACTCAGAAAAGTTGTCATTTATTTGTGTCCTCATAGCTGCTGGGTGAAAATCTGCTCACAGTTTGTCTTCCCAGTAAGATTATTAATTCCTTAAGAAGAAAAACTTGATAATCATTGTCTCCATATTGCCTTGTGCTACTTGGCACTTATTGATACAGTTTCACTTTGAAGAAATGAATGCATATTGCTCCTATTTTATCCTGATTTGAAATTTTGCTGTTTATCTGTGTGCAGGATCTTCTAATCATGAACATAAAACTGCCCAAAAGGTTCATCTTGCCCTCTGGCCAGATAGAACCAATTTATCAAGACAGGGAATTGCAATAAAGAGAGAATTTAATACACATAGAGGCTGCTAAATGGGAGTCTGGAGTTTTATTGTTCAAATTAGCCTCCATGCAAATTTGAATGCTAGGTTTCTTTAAAGACAGTTTTGCGGACAGTGGATTAGGGAATAGCTGCTACTGATTGGTTGGGGAATGCAATTATAAGGGTGTGGAAAATGGTACTTGTGGGCTGAATCCACTTACAGGTGAGGGCCACAGGACTGGTCGGGTCTTGAGTCTTGGGTCTCAGTGGAGTCATCCAGTGAAGTCATCTGGTTGTCAGAAATGCAAAAGGCTGAAAAGACAGCTCAAAAGGTCAATCTTAGATTCTGTAATAGTGAAGTTATTTAAAGGAGTGACTAGGGAAGTTACAAATCTTATGACCTCTGGAACAAGGGCTAATAATCATTTAAATACTCCTACATTTTAGCAAATTCAGGCCCCTCTCAATCCTAAACTTGTGGCCTTTTATTTGTTTTATAAAGGCAGTTTAATTTGGGGAAAGGCTATTAAAATTTATACTATAAACTGAAATTCTCCCAAAGTTAGCTTGGCCCAAGCCCAGGAATTACCAGGGGCAGTTTGGAGGTTAAAGGCAAGATGGAGTTGGTTAAGTCAGATTTCTGTCACCGTCATAATTTTATCACTGATACATTTTTGGTAAAAGCGATTTCAAAAAATTTGCAGTTTTTAAAAATTGGAAGAAGTCATGGGACTCCACTTCTAATCTTACCTCTACTATTTTGGGTGAGCTTGAAATATCATTTGAAAATATTTTATGCTTATTTTTCTTATCTATTAAGGGTGCACCCAAATCTCCCACATCACAACTAAAGAACATACTCATGTAATTAAGTACCTCTTGTACCCCAATAACCTATGGAAAAAAATAGCAATATCTACTATGAAGTGTTCTTCATAGTATGAAGTATGATGTTTTAAACAATGATGTATGTGAAAGTGCTTCAAAAAATCCTAAAAACTATGAAAGTGTATGACTTTATTATTAATTATCATGAGAATTTTTCTCAAGTGATACCCTAATTTTGTGTCTGATTATTTAAGTAATATCTACATTCAGTTATTCTGGAATATCTGCATAATGGCAAAGCTTTCATTAGTTTGTCTTGTACATGATCATTATTCAAAATTACATTATTTGTAAATTAGCATTTATGTTATGTGCTTAAAGAATCCCACACATGCACACACGTGCACGTGCACACACACACACACACATACACGCAGTCCCTGGCTTATGAAGGTTCTATTTGTGAATTTTTTAGTTTACTGTGGTGCAAAAGTGATAATGCATTATCAGAAACTATACTTCACATTTTGAATTTTGATCTTTTCTTGGTCTAATGATACATAGTTGAACATTCTTTTGTGATGCTGCGCAGCATTAGCAAGCTGCAGCTTCGGGTCAGCCATGCAATCATGAGGGTGAACAATTGAGACTCTATGAGTGTACAGTGTTGCCAAATGATTTTGCCCAAATGTAGGCTAATATAAGTGCTCTAAGCACATTTAAGGTAGGCCAAGTTAAGCTTTGATGTTTGGTAGTTCAGAAGTATTTAATCTATTTTGACTTACAATATGTTCAACTTACAGTGAGTTTATCAGGATATAACCCCCTTGTAAGTAGAGGAGGTTGTCCGTCTGTCCATGTGGGGGGGGGGGGGATATGTATGTGTGTGTGTGCATGTGTGTATATATACGTGTGTGTATATATATATATGTGTGTGTGTGTATATATATATGTGTGTGTATATACGTGTATATATGTGTATATATATGTGTATATATAAGTGTGTATATATACGTGTGTATATCTATATGTATTTCAAGGTTAAGAGGATAATTATATACTCTTTCTTTTTAGTGTGTTGTAGTCATTAATTTTATAACATATACAAAATGTTTCATCCAAATTATTGTGTGCTAGGAGACCTGGGATGTTCCATGCAAATAGTACAGAAGATAATTCTAAAAATGTACTTTCCTATCTTATCTATCCCGAATAAGACCTATTTGCATTCTTAAGAATTCTGTAGTTGTTTTTTCAATTTTTATTCTAGTTTCAGGTGTATTGCACATGCAAGTTTGTTATATGGGTAAATTGCGTTTGGCTGAGGTCTGGTGTACGAGTGGTCCTGTCACCCAGGTAGTGAGCATAGTACCCAAAAGGTAGTTTTTCAACCCTTGCCCCCACCTCCCCCACTTCAAAACTCCCCAGTGTCTATATTTATATTTATGTGTACTCAGCATTTATGTTCTCATCTTTATGTCCATGTGTACTCAATTTTTTGCTCCCTCTTATGAGTGAAAACATGTTTGTTTGTTTTTTATTTTTTATTTTGAGACAGAATCTGTCTGCCGCCTGGGCTGGAGTGCAATGGTGCAATCTTGGCTCACTGCAACCTCTGCCACCGAGGTTCAAGGTTCAAGCAATTATCCTGCCTCAGCCTCCCTAGTAGCCATAACCAGCAGCTACTGTGGAAGCACAAAACAACATTAGTGTCATAGTCAACATTAGATCTCAACCTGCAAGAGCAGTAGCTCTCTTACAAGACGGAATCTGTGCATGTAGGGTTACGGTGAATGGCTTTCAAATATTCACCCGAAAAAAAATAATAAGGGAAAAAGTACAGAGTCCTCTTCATAGTAACCTCCCTGCAATGTGCTCTTTCATCCAGTTCTCCCCTGCATCATCAGGTGCCTGCCACCATGCCAGCTAATTTTTGTATTCTTAGAGAAGAGGTTTAACCATCTTGTCCAAACTGGTCTTAAACTCCTGACCTTATGATCCACCTGCCTCGGCTTCCCAAAATGCTTGGATTACAGGTGTGAGCCACCGTGCCTGGCCTAGTATTTGATTTTTATTTCCGCATCAATTCATGAAGGATTATGTTTTGCAAATGACATAATTTTGTTCTTTTAAAAGCTCCATAGTAGTATTCCATGATGTATTTGTATCACATTTCTTTATCCGGTCCACCACTGATGAGCATCTAGGTTGATTCCATGACTTTGCTATTGTGACTAGTACTGCAATGAATTCTAAATTTGAAAACAGATTTTAAAAATTATGTAATGAACTTCTTTCTTTTTAAAATGAGGGTGAGAAGTCCAGAATGTTAAGTGAATTGCCTTATGTCCTTCAGCTAGAGATGAAGCTGGGATTTGAATTTCGATGTTTTGATTCCTTGTGCAGATTGATTTCAGATATTTCTCAGGGAACATTATGAGAATTTCTGTTACCATTTCCTAAAATCTTAAAATCTGTGCATGTAGGGTTACGGTGAATGGCTTTCAAATATTCACCCGAAAAAAAAAATGATAAGGGAAAAAGTACAGAGTCCTCTTCCTAGTAACCTCCCTGCAATGTGCTCTTTCATCCGGTTCTCCCCTGCATCATCAGTTTTGTCTTCAATAAATATGTACTAAAAACATAACCAGCAGCACTGTGGAAGCACAAAACAACATTAGTGTCATAGTCAACATTAGATCTCAACCTGCAAGACCAGTAGCTCTCTTACAAGATGGAATGACACACTAACAGTGACTGTATGGAAACAAATGGCTGAGATGTGAAGTGGTTTCTAACACTTTGGGTGGGTGATGAATTCCCTTCAGGATCTGATGAAAACTATTTACCCTTTTTCAGACCCAGTATTACTGGAATTCAGTTATTGCAAATGTTAAATTTAACACATAATTTGGGGAGTGGATGCTTTAAAGTGCATCCACAGTGAGTCTTAGTAACTATTTTTCAGTTTCTCTCATAGACACGCACACACTCACATGCTAACAAGCACACATTCATACTCGTAGTGTAGGCTGTCTGCATTGAAAGTTACATCATATTCTTTTGATGTCTGATTTGTATATAAAGATCAGTATTTCATTAAGTATCAGTGAATCGTGGGAGCCTTTGTTAATGTGAAGATAGCCAATTTAATTTTTATATTGTCATTTTTTTAATTTAGTAATTTGGATATTATAGCTAACTGCCTCTCATCTAAATTTAATCTTTTTTCTTAGTTTTTCTTCTATACTGTGCATTTCTTGTTTTTTTAACGAAAAGTTATTGATTGTCTATGCAATATTTTAACATCAGAATATGAGTGTTTAAAAGATTTCACGTTTAATTTGTCAAGTAAGTGGCTCATCTGTTTTCTGACTTCCCAAATATGAGTAGGAATTGCTTATTACTTTTGAGAACAACAAATAATAAAATATCAAAAAATATAACCTTGTCACGATTATTTCTGGCCATAAAACTAGCTCATATGTCATTTTAGCTCCTAGCAGAAAACTGTAATGTGACAAAAAGACTTGAAAGTAGAAGGCCTATGACATTTAATACTATAGTGTTCAGGGGAATAGTCATGTTCCTGCAGTACATTTTGATATGAATGTTGACAAACTCTTGTAAAATTCAGGGAATTTTTGTTTAATTAAAAACTGATTACAATAATTTGTTGTGTGGTTGAATGGAGTTTTGAGGTGGCACAGCTCTACACAGTAGCCAACTTTAGGGTCTTTGCATTTAATTTAAAGTTGCCAAGATGAAGTGGAATTATAATTAAATATGCAATTAGTGTATACGTGTAAAGAATTTCACTTGGTAGAAAAAAATAGCAAAGCTGAAGGAAATTTCATATATACTTCAATAATCTGGATTATTTTCTGAACTAGGTGTGTTAAACAATTGCTGAAGCCTTATCTTTACTTATGTGACTGACATAAAGTTCAGATTTAATTTCAAATTCAAGATTGCCTTCAGCTTTTACTGTGTCCTTGTTCTTTCACTTGAAACAGAATCAATCCAGTTAGTTCCTAGAAATATAAAAATAAATTTCTGCAAATATTTATCCAATAGATATTGAAAAACTTGCCACAGAGTACACCTTTGTGTATATGAAGCTGTGGAATACGCATAATAAGATTAAATGCCATGACTCTGTCTTGGTTCATGGCCAGGAAGGTTTAGTTACTTAGGCAGTAAAATGGCATCTTTATAAAGTAATCTTACTTTCAAGGACATCTAAAATTATGAACTCCAAAGGGCAGTGTTACACTGAATTTCTAGTGTTCCTTGACTAAAGGCAATATATTTAGCTTGCAGAGGTTATTGAAATTCAATTATTGCACTAAGTATTCAGATATGAGTCCAATATATGTGGAGTAGTTCTCTGGAAGCTGTTGGACTAAAGTCACTGTCAGAGAGCCCTTCACATAAAAGGATGAACCATAGGACATTCTGCTATCCAAGAGCACTGGTAGGAAGATGTCTCCATTTTCCTTTAAAGTCTTCAATTTCAAATTTGTCTGGCTGCAGGTGGGTTTTATATAACTTATTGAGGTGATCACACCAATTGCTTGTGCTTTAGGACAACGCACAGACCATGAAGAGCAGCCTTGTTGTTATGCTTCACAGATCACTTTGTACTGCATTTCAAAAACTAATGTCAAGTATTGGATGTTCTCAAGTGGTGTGACCCTGCCTTTGTTGAAAGTTGGCTATGGAAGAGTAACTTTGTACATGCCAGTTGTATCTAAGCAGAATAAAGGGCATAGGAAATCTTCATGCCTCAATGTATTGTCTCTAAGTCCAACCCATTATAAATCAATTCCATTTGGTAAAATAAGGATTAAGAGATATAATCCAAGGGTGGTGTTAGGTCATTTGTGTTACAAAATATGAATTAATTAGATAGTTTCCTTGAGGAATTTAAGAGTTATGAAGAGGGGAAGAGAGAACAGAACATCATAAATCTGGAGAAAAAGCATCATAAATCTGGAAAAAAAAGAAATTCCTGGAGAAATGTGAGGGCTGAAAGAGGGACTTACATGCCAAGAATAGAGTTTATCCAGATGACAGCATGATGTAGAGTCAGTCTATCATTCATATTTTTCATGGAATTTTCAAGTCACATGTGAGGACCACTGTGGTTATAGCAATCCTGCATGCTGAACCCTTATGTTATGCTTATCTTACAGCTTCCTGCACAAAGCAAAAAGTTAAAACAGAGTTTGAGAATAAATTAGCTGACCCTGGTCAATTTACTGATCTATTCCTCTGTGAGTAATATCTAATTTTCTGGTCCATGATGTTAGGGACATTGTCTTAATTGCTGCTATCTGCTCAACATACAGAACAATGTCTGTTACAATAGAGAGTTAAAAATATTTTATGAATGATGATGAGGCAAACCCATAGTAAATAAGATATTTTAAAATGTCTGCCTATGCAAAAAACTAATTCATATGGAGTCAAATATTAAAAGCCATACAAAAGAGATGGATTTACATCTTCAATCCATCACTTAACTGCATGATCATATGCAAGTTATTTAACTTCTCTGAGTTTCAGTTTCTTAATTTATATAATGGGACTAATGATAATTCCTATTTTACAGGACTGTTTTATGAATTAGAGAGAATGTCTGTGAAGTGTGCTGTAAGAGGGCACTCAGCATCTGATAACGATAATTATTATGTGTGCTTTCGTGTCAGCGAATCTCTGTACAAAGAGTGTTTTAGTAATAGCAGCCAACCCTGCATATGGAATACAAATAATTAAACACGTATATGTTACTAAACTTACACCCTCTTTATTTTAGAAGTATTTGCCTCTGAAAGACTACTTACACTTTTATTTTCTGTCAGTAGTTCTTAGGAAACTGATTTCTGGTTTACATATAAGGCTTTAAAAATGCATTTTCCCTCACCTCAGAAGAAAATATTCCAAGTCATAAGCAGTCATGAAAGTATTTAAGATACCTTAGATTTATTCAGCTTCTTTCTTCTAAGTTGCTCAGACTACATCATGGATCTCATCTCCTTTACTCTTCTAACATTTTAATGATACATTCTGGTTTATCTTGATGTATGAATCTGTAATTTTTTCCTATTTACTTTCTCATTTTAAATTTATTTTTCTTATTCTCTTTTTTTCAGTTGAATATCAGTAGAAGTTTTTTCTTGATTTGTTGTTACAGTTTAAAAGTGTGATTTTTTTTTTTTATACTTTAAGTTCTAGGGTACATATGCACAGCGTGCAAGTTTGTTACATATGTATGCATGTGCCATGTTGGTGTACTGCACCCATTAGCTCATCATTTACATTAAGTATATCTCCGATTAGGAGATATACCTATCTCCTCCCTACAATAAGACCTGGTGTGTGATGATCCCCTTCCTGTGTCCAAGTGATCTCATTGTTCAGTTCCCACCTATGAGTAAGAACATGTGGTATTTGGTTTTCTGTTCTTGCGATAGTTTGCTGAGAATGATGGTTTCCAGCTGCATCCATGTCCCTACAAAGGACACGAACTCATCCTTTTTTATGGCTGCATAGTATTCCATGGTGTATATGTGCCACATTTTCTTAATCCAGTCTGTCACTGATGGACATTTGGGTTGATTCCAAGTCTTTGCTACTGTGAATAGTGCCACAATAAACATACGTGTGCATGTGTCTTTATAGCAGCATGACTTATAATCCTTTGGGTATATCCCCAGTAATGGATGGCTGGGTCAAATGGTATTTCTAGTTCTAGATCCTTGAGGAATCGCCACACTGTTTTCCACAATGGTTGAACTAGTTTACAATCCCACCAACAGTGTAAAAGTGTTCCTATTTCTCCACATCCTCTCCAGCACCTGTTGTTTCCTGACTTTTTAATGATTGCCATTCTAACTGGTATGAGATGGTATCTCATTGTGGTTTTGATTTGCATTTCTCTAATGACGAGTGATGATGAGCATTTTTTTCATGTGTCTGTTGGCTGTATGAATGTCTTCTATTGAGAAGTATCTATTCATATCCTTTGCCCACTTTTTGATGGGGTTGTTTTTTTCTTGTAAATTTGATTGAGTCCTTTATAGTTTCTGGATATTAGCCCTTTGTCAGATGGGTAGATTGCAAAAATTTTCTCCCATTCTGTAGGTTGCCTGTTCACTCTGATGGTAGTTTCTTTTGCTGTGCAGAAGCTCTTTAGTTTAATTAGATCCCATTTGTCGATTTTGGCTTTTGCTGCCGTTGCTTTTGGTGTTTTAGACATGAACTCCTTGCCCATGCCTATGTCCTGAATGGTACTACCTAGGTTTTCTTCTAGGGTTTTTATGGTATTAGGTCTAACATTTAAGTCTCTAATCCATCTTGAATTAATCTTCGTATAAGGAGTAAGGAAAGGATCCAGTTTCAGCTTTCTACTTATGACTAGACAATTTTCCCAGCACCACTTATTAAATAGGGAATCCTTTCCCCATTTCTTGTTTTTGTCAGGTTTGTCAAAGGTCAGATGGCTGTAGATGTGTGGTAATACTTCTTAGGGCTCTGTTCTGTTCCACTGGTCTATATCTCTGTTTTGGTACCAGTCCCATGCTGTTTTGGTTACTGCAGCCTTGTTGTATAGTTTTGAAGTCAGGTAGCGTGATGCCTCCAGCTTTGTTCTTTTGGCTTAGGATTGTCTTGGCAATACAGGGTCTTATTGGTTCCATATGAACTTTAAAGCATGTTTTTTATTTCTTTTTTGCCCAATTCTTTGAAGGAAGTCATTGGTAGCTTAATGGGGGTGGGATTGAATCTGTAAATTACCTTAGGCAGTATGGCCATTTTCACAATATTGATTCTTCCTATCCCTGAGCATGGTATGTTCTTCCGTTTGTTTGTGTCCTCTTTTATTTCACTGAGCAGTGGTTGGTAGTTCTCTTTGAAGTGGTCCTTTACATCCCTTGTAAGTTGGATTCCTAGGTATTTTATTCTCTTTGAAGCTATTGTGAATGGGAGTTCATTCATGATTTGGCTCTCTGTCTGTTACTGTTGTATAAGAATGCTTGTGATTTTTGCACATTAATTTTATATCCTGAGATTTTGCTGAAGTTGCTTATCAGCTTAAGTAGATTTTGGGCTGAGACAATGGGGTTTTCTAAATATACAATCATATCATCTGCAAACAGGGACAATTTGACTTCTTTCCCTAACTGAATACCCTTGATTTCTTTCTCTTGCCTGATTGCCCTAGCCAGAACTTCCAACACTATGTTGAATAGGAGTGGTGAGAGAGGGCATCCCTGTCTTGTGCCAGTTTTCAGAGGGAATGCTTCCAGTTTTTGCCCATTCAATATGATATTGGCTATGGGTTTGTCATAAATAGCTCTTATTATTTTGAGATGCGTTCCATCAATACCGAATTTATTGAGAGTTTTTAGCATGAAGGGCTGTTGAATTTTGTCAAAGGCCTTTGAGATAATCATGTGTTTTTTGTCCTTGGTTCTGTTTATATGCTGGATTACATTTATTGATTTGCGTATGTTGAACCAGCCTTGCATCCCAGGGATGAAGCCCACTTGATCATGGTGGATAAGCTTTTTGATGTGCTCCTGGATTCAGTTTGCCAGTATTTTATTGAGGATTTTTGCATCGATGTTCATCAGGGATATTGGTCTACAATTCTCTTTTTTTGTTGTATCTCTGTCAGGCTTTGGTATCAGGATGATGTTGGCCTCATAAAATGAGTTAGGGAGGATTCCCTCTTTTTCTATTGATTGGAATAGTTTCAGAAGGAATGCTACCAACTCCTCTTTGTACCTCTGGTAGAATTCAGCTGTGAATCCATCTGGTCCTGGACTTTTTTTGGTTGGTAGGCTATTAATTATTGCCTCAATTTCAGAGGCTGCTATTGGTCTATTCAGGGATTCAACTTCTTCCTGGTTTAGTCTTGGGAGAGTGTAAGTGTCCAGGAAATTATCCATTTCTTCTAGGTTTTCTAGTTTATTTGCGTAGAGGTGTTTACAGTATTATCTGATGGTAGTTTGTATTTCTGTGGGGTCGGTGGTGATATCCCCTTTATCATTTTTTATTGCATCTATTTGATTCTTGTCTCTTTTCTTCTTTATTAGTCCTGCTAGCAGTCTATCAATTTTGTTGATCTTTTCAAAAAACCAGCTCCTAGATTCGTTGATTTTTTTGGAGAGTTTTTTGTGTCTCTATCTCCTTCAGTTCTGCTCTGATCTTAGTTATTTCTTGCCTTCTGCTAGGTTTTGAATGTGTTTGCTCTTGCTTCTCTAGTTCTTTTAATTGTGATGTTAGGGTGTCAATTTTAGATCTTTCCAGCTTTCTCTTGTGGGCATTTAGTGCTATAAATTTCCCTCTACACACTGCTTTAAACGTGTCCCAGAGATTCTGGTATGTTGTATCTTTGTCCTCATTGGTTTCAAAGAACATCTTTATTTCTGCCTTCATTTCGTTATGTACCCAGTAGTCATTCAGGAGCAGGTTGTTCAGTTTCCATGTAGTTGAGTGGTTTTGATTGAGTTTCTTAATCCTGAGTTCTAGTTTGATTGCACTGTGGTCTGAGAGACAGTTTGTTGTAATTTCTGTTCTTTTACATTTGCTGAGGAGTGCTTTACTTCCAACTATGTGGTCAATTTTGGAATAAGTGTGATGTGGTGCTGAGAAGAATGTATATTCTGTTGACTGGGGTGGAGAGTTCTGTAGATGTCTATTAGGTCCGCTTGGTGCAGCGTTGAGTTCAATTCCTGGATATCCTTGTTGACTTTCTGTCTTGTTGATCTGTCTAATGTTGACAGTGGGGTGTTGAAGTCTCCCTTTATTATTGCATGGGAGTCTAAGTCTCTTTGTGAGTCTCTAAGGACTTGCTTTATGAATCTGGGAAGTGTGAATGTCTTTAAGCACATTGTAGGCTACTTGATAGTGAATACAATGCATGTCTATTTAGAAATAACCTATGCAACCATTCCGAGAAATAGCACCATAATGGAAGAAAGTCTGGATTTATGGGGTGAAAAACAATTGAAGAGAGTTTTAAAATTTGTGTTCTAGTGTTTGCCCAGACCCGTGGTAAATCATGCCAATTGTTAATGCTAAATCCAGAAAAAGACATGGGTAGTAGATAGAGTTTTGTAGTTATGTGCAAGGCAGAGAATTCCCACAACAAAAACACACACTGCTCCCCAAGTAGAGAGTCAATCACACGGTGGGTTTTTTGCAAACTGTTTCAGTGACGTTGGCTTTATTCTTAAAAGTTGTATGCCTCTGATAAAACTTGAAAACTAACAAACAAATATCCAGAAAGAAAATTTAAAATACCAAAATAAATTTCCCAAATAAAGTTTATTTTATCAACATAGACAAATAAAGGAGAAGAAAACTCTCCTTTATTATTTTTTTATCCATCTTTGTTCCTGAACGCCTTCTTCTTTCTCTTAACGTAGCTCTATTTAATACTAACGTCTGGGTTGCAATGTCCAATTCTTTATTAACATATCTGAGAAAAACAAATGTTAGCATGTCATATAGACAAACTTCCATAATAGCTGTGATGTGGTAGAAATTATCTAAACCATTTACTGTTTTTTCAGTTATGAGAAATGGTAAGTAAGTAATGTCAATTATTATATGACATTGTATCTATTTTTATGTTGTACTATAAGTCAGTGATGCCCACAGGAACTATCAAAATATTTAGAATTTTTTGGCCACATATGTCTGTTTTAAAAATATTTGTTTTCTCTGAATATGTAGTCTTCCCTTGGTTAATCTTCACCGTCCCCATTAGTTTATTAACTATTACTGCTGTTTTCTATTTTCTTTATTGTTTGAAAATGTTGATCACTACTTCAATTTTGTATTTATTATTGTATTTATTTCTTTCTTCCAGCTTTATTTTTTGCCAAATAAAAATTATAAATCTTTAAGGTGTACAATGTGATTATTAAATACGTGCATATATTGTGAAATGATTACCACAATCAAGCTGATTGAGTTATCTGTTACCTCACATAGTTACCTTTTTTTGTCTGGTGACAATACTTCAGATAGTAGATAAACTCTTAATAAATTTTATTTATACAATTATCATAGATATTGTTAACTATGGTAACCATGCTGTGTGTTAGATCTCCTGAAATTATTCATCTTATTACTGAAAGTTTGTACCCTTTGACCAATATCCCCCCATTTGTTCCACCCTCCAGCCCCTGGTGACCATCATTTTACTCTATTTCTATGATTTTGACTTTCTCAAGTTTCATGTATAAGTTATATACAATATTTGTCTTTCTGTGTCTGGCTTCTTTGTTAAACAAAATGTACTCTAGGTCATCTATATTTTCACTAATGAAGGAATTTTCCTATTGTTTAAGTTGAATAATATTCCATAGTATATATCACATTTTCTTTATCGATTTGTTTATATCTAGGAATTTGTTATTTCTAGATCTTGGCTATTATGAATCACACTACAACGAACATGAGAGTACAGCTATCTCTTCAAGATACTGATTTCATTTCCTTTGGCTGTATACCCAGAAGTGAGATTGCTGGATCATATGGAAGTTTATTTTTAATTTATTGAGGAATCTCCATACTGTTTTCTATAATGGCTGTATTAACTTATTTTCCCACCAACAGTGTACAAAGTTTACTTTTTCAGTACATTTACATAAACACTCTTGTTATTTTTCATCTTTCTGATAATAGCCATTCTAATAGATGGGAGATAGTATCTCGTTGTAGTTTGATTTGCATTTACCTGATGATAAGTAATATTGAGAATGTTTTCATACACTTGTTGCCTTTATATGTATTCATCAAAAAAAATTCTATTACAGTCCTTTGCCCACTTTTTATTGGGAGGGTTGAGTATTAGAGTATTCTGAATTTTAATATATAACAATCTTTACTCATGAGTTTTATGCTTTCCTCTGTTATATTACTAATTAGCATCCTTCATTTTAAGTTGAAGAACAGTCTAGCATTTTTTTGAAGGTAGGTCTAGTTTTGATGAACTCACTCAAATTTAGTTTATCTATGTAAGTTTTTATCCATCTTCATTTCTGACTGACAGTTTGTCTGATAAAGTATCCTTCAGAGGACGTTTTTATTTTTTCTTTCAGCATTTTCAATATATATTTCCACACTCTCCTGAACTGCAAGGTTTCTGTTAATAATCTGCTGATAATTTGATGGCATGTTTCTTATATGTGACAAGTCTTTTTTTCTCTTGCTGCTTTTAAAATTCTCTTGTCTTTGATTTTTGACAATTTCATTATAAAGTGTCTTGGTGAAGTTCCCTTTGGGTTGAACCTGTTTGGGAACTTTTAAAAAAATGTTTCCTTTAGGTTCAGGAATACATGTGTGGGATTGCTATAATATAGGTAAGCTAGTGTCATGGGGTTTGTTGTACAGATTATATTGTCACCCAGGTACTAAGCCTAGTACCAAATAGTAATTTTTTTCTCATCGTCTCCCTTATCCCACCCTCTACCCACAAGTAGACTCCCGTGTCTGTTGTTCCTCTCATAGAATCCATGTGTTCTCATCATTTATCTCCCACTTATAAGTGAGAACATACGGTATTTGTTTTTTTCTCTTCGTCTGTTTTCAGATTTTTTTTTTTTTTTTTTTTTTTTTTTTTTTTTTTTTTTTTTTTTTTTGCTCCAGTAGCATACTAGAACTTCTCCACCTGACTCCTGCACTTCCACAAAGGTACTCTCATCCATGGATGGTTATCAGAATTGGTTCACTGTGGAGAGATGAGAGTAGAAAACTCTTATTCTGCCACCTTGCTGATGTCACTCCTACTTCAGTTCCCTGCTATTTGTTTTCACTGTCTGGTCTATAGGAATTTCTCACTTCCTGATAATTTGCTTAATCATTTATTTTGTGAAATGGGAAGTCAGCTTTACTTGTTAGAACTGACTTTAAAATAGCAATGAGTAGAGTCAGAATAAGAGCTGCATGAGGAGGGAAGAGGAAAGAATGCCTTCCATGCTTTGAATCTAGAAGTATTTAACAACTCCTTATTTTTATTTATTTATTTATTTATTTTAGATTCCAGAGGTACACGTGCACGTTCGTTCCATAAGTATATTGTATAATGCTGAGGTTTGTGCTTCTAATGAACCCATCACCCAAACAGGAACATAGTACCCAATAGGTAGTTTTTCAACCCTTGCCTCTCTCCCATCCTCTTTACTTTTGGAGTCCCCAGTGTCTATTATTTACATCTTTATGTCCATGTGTATACATTGCTTAGCTTCCACTTATAAGTAAGAACATGTAATATCTGATTTCCTGTTTCTGAGTTATTTCACTTAGGATAATGATCTCTAACTCCATCCATGTTACTGTAAAAGGCATGATTTTCTTCTTTTCTAAGGCTGCATATTATTTCATAGTGTATATGTACCACTTTTTTTTCTTAATCCAGCCCCCCGTTCATGGAACCTTAGGTTGATTCTGTGCCTTTGCTAATGCGAATAGTGCTATGATAAACATATTGAGTGCCAGGTGTCTTTTTGATAAAACAATTTCTTTTCCTTTGGGTAAATAGCCAATGGTGGTATTGCTGGGTTGAATGGTAGTTAGTTCTGTTTTTAATTCTTTGAGAAATTTCCTACTGTTTTCCACAGAAGTTGAACTAATTTACATTGCCACCAGCAGGGTATAAAGCATTCCCTTTTCTCTGCATCCTCACCAACATAATAGCTGTCTTTTTATATGGGAAAAAAATTGCTGACTATAAAATGACCACTGGTGTATAGACAGCCTTACAAATAAGGTTTATTTGTTTATTGTTTTCTGTGTGGAGTCATGGATAAATATCAATAAGGAAGTAATGATGCATTTACTTACAAACTGAACATTACTTGAAACTGAAGATGAAGGTTAAAAATAATATATTAACTATTGGTTTTGCAGTACTGTAGTTGGCCACTTTAAAGAAGTTAGCTACTTTTTGTTTTAAGTGTTGGCAACAACGAGCTACCAAAAATATTTTACATGAAAGCATGCCATTTCAGTATCAACATCGGCATTTTATTTTAGGTACAAGATGTTTTTACTGAAAGAAATGATGTGATTTTACTCATTTATGTTGAAAGCAGTGCAAAGCATGCCACATCCTTTACTTGTTTATTTGTTACAAACTACTTTCATTTTATTAGCCAATCAGCCAGGTTGAAATGTAATTTTTTAGAATTGCACCACTTGCAGGCACTTCTGAAAATAAAAGTGTCAGCTTATTAAGATTTTTAGGCCTAAAGCATCAATTACCCCAAATACAACATCTGAGGGAACAGTTTTCAGGGATGCTGTAATCAGCACACAAATGTACGTGACATTATACCAATGGTATAAAGATCATGTGCCTATTTAGCAGTTGAAATGCTTTTGCTTCAATGTCCCAGAAGGTGGGTATTTCATGTGGCACAGTAGTTATATTCCTGAAAAGTTGTTTTAAAGTTGTTTGATGGCAAATTCTACTGACTGTGTGAACTTGGGACAGTTACATCACCAGACTTGTTTAATAAGTATAGGTATAGCTATATTCATTGACGAAATATTGAAATGGTGCCATTCTGGTAGATAAAGTGGCTTCAGCCACAGGCCCCTAAAAGATCCTCCTCCATCATTTATTGGTCGTCCCCTTTGTTGCAAAAACCTTTGGATCTTCCCAGTATTCAGGAAGTAAGGAGAAGGGGGCCTTTAGGACTCAGTTATACCATTAAAGCCAGTGTCCATTCTGATGAGCTGGTGCCATAGCATTTGTTGAGGAGTTTGACTGTTACCTCTGCAGGCCACTTTGCTGGTCCTCAGTGTTCTCCTTGTAAATGAAAAAGTTTCACATTATGGTGAATTATATGTTCATATTTTTAATATACAGATATAGATATATAGATATATAGCTATTGAGTGTCAAGGCCCAAGACTGAGAAGACAAAGCTATATAGCCTTTTACCTTTCCCCACATTAGCAAGAAAATAATTATTTTGCCTAGATCTCTCCTTCTCTCTGTCTCTAGATGTCAGTGAAAACAAAAAAAAGTATTCTTTCCTGGCTGGGCGCGGTGGCTCACGCCTGTGATCCCAGCACTTTGGGAGTCCAAGGCAGGGAGATCATAAGGTCAGGAGATCGAGACCATCCTAGCTAACACGATGAAAGCCCGTCTCTACTAAAAGGTACAAAAAATTAGCTGGGCGTGGTGGCGGGCACCTGTAGTCCCAGCTACTCAGGAGACTGAGGAAAGAGAATGGCATGAACATGGGAGGTGGAGCTTACAGTGAGCCGAGATG